>NC_091469.1:296386131-296686131 GCF_036971445.1 Narcine bancroftii | reverse complement strand
TCTCTCTCTCTCTCTCTCTCTCTCTCTCTCTCTCTCTCTCCACCCCCATTTCTCCCTCTCCCTCCAGCGAGCTCGGAGACCATCTACCTTATTAGCATTTTCCATCTCCCAGCTCCCTTCCCATATTCACCAGCACCACCGCCCCAAGCGGCACGACAGACAGTCGGACGGAGAGGGAAGTGGAGAGAGTGAAGCATACCTCTACTCCCTGCGCACAGTCTTCAACTGCAGCAATGTCAAAAAGCCTGATTCACAAAGATGAGTGATCATGAAGGGCAAGATCTTTTGAAGACACTCCTTTGTAATTTTGGGTTAGCTACCATTATTTTTGACTAAAACTGAGAGGTAGACAATGTCTCAAACAAATCTCTGCATCCAGAATCGTTTTGAAGATCAATGAGTTCATCTTGCAGATCATCAAGGACCTTTTTGGCTTTAACAATAAAAGGGTTCGTCACCAGTCGCAGCCCTTTGTGGCTGAAGTAGTGCAGGAAGTAGTGCAGGAATTCTTCTCGGAGCCAGTTAAGATGCGAGACAACTTCCTTTACAACATCAGCATCCATTCCATTAACAGCAACTGCTGAAAGAGATTCAAACATGGCAAAGTGCCCTCCCTCAGCCTTGTGTTTCCAGTTTTGTATAAATGCATTGAGAACGTCAACAAACTGGATGATAGTTGTGACCTTGCCTTGCACCCTAAGATTCAATTTGTTTAATTGTTCTTATCAGTGATTCTCACTGGAGATTATATACCTCAAAATGTTGATTACAAATAGGCACTTGCAGAGCTGCATGAATCAGTCAGTAAACTAGAGACCCCATTCTGTCACACTACAATTCAAGGTCGGTGAGCTTAACTAGGCCTTTGTCAAGGAAACCCTGCCCAACTACCACCAGCATGTGACCTGGTGTACCAGAGGTTCCAGCACACATGATCACTGCTACACCAAGATAAGGAAGGCCTACTGTTCTTTCCCAAGACCACATTTTGGTAAGATGAGTGTGTCCCCTCCAAATCATTCAGTGTTTTCCCCAACCAGAAGCCCTAGATGATCAATGAAATGCAGAATCTGCTGAGAACCAGATCACAGGGTTATAAGTCCAGAGATCCAGATCAATAAATAAGGGTCAGGTATGACCACAAAAAGACATATCCTGGGTGAAGAAGAGATTCTGTATGAAAATGGAAACAATTAAGGAAACTTAATGGCTGTGGCAGGGCCTAAATAACATAAACTACAACAAAACTAAATCCAGTGCAGTAGCAGATGGCAAAGCTTCACTCCCAGAGGAACTCAATGTCTTATATGCTCAATTTGATCATAGTAGCAGGGTAGAACCACCTCTCTTCATCCTCACTTTCCCTGATATTTCTATCCTGTCTATATTCAATCATACTGGTGCCCAAGAAGAGCTTTCCTTAATGACTATTGACCAGTAGCACATCAACAGTGATAAAGTATTTGTTAGGCTAATGTTCAAACAAGTCTGAGCGGCAACATCGATCCATTCCAATTTGCCTATCATAGCAATAGGTCTACAACGGATGCCATCTCACTGGCTTTGCACATAGTCTTGGAACCCCTGGACAGCAAAGATGCATACATCAAGATGCTCTTTATCAAACACAGTTTGGCATTTAACACCATCATCCCCTCAAAGCTGATGAGCAAAATCCAAGACCTGAGAGTTAACATCCCACTGTAATTGAATCATGGATTTCCTCACCTTCAGACCACAATCAGAGGGAATCAGTAAGAACATCTCCTCCACAATCTCCATCAGTACCGGAGCACCACAGGCTGTTCTCACTTTACACCTAAGACTGTGTAGCTCATTATGACAATAACACCATCTACAAATTTGCAGATGATACCACTGTAGTGGGTTGTATAAAAAAAGGCAATGAGTCAGCATATAGGAGGGACATTGAAAACTTGGCAGAATGGTGCAGCAACAACAACCTTGCACTCAATGTCACCAAAACCAAGGAGGTAATTGTTGACTTCAGGAAGGGAAAACCAGAAGTGTACTATCCACTGATCATTGGAGATCAGAGGTGGAGAGGGTGAGCAAATTTAAATTCTTGGAGGTCACTATCTCAGAGGATTTTTCTTGAACCCAACGCACTAATGGCATCATGAAGAAAGCACGTCAGTGCCTCAAATTCTTCAGGAGTTTGTGGAGGTTTGGTATGTCATTAAAAACCCTGGCAAATTTCTGTAGATCTTGTGCTGATTGACTGCATTCTGGACTGGTATGGGGCCACCAATATCACTGAGCATAAAGCCCTCCAAAAGTTAGTGGACACAGGCCAGGAAATTACAGGAAATACTCTTCCCATCGTCGAGAACATTTACAGAGAACGCTGTTGTCAGAGAGCAGCAGCAAACATCAAGGATCCACATCACCCAGCACATGCTCTTTTCTCACTGCTACCTTCAGGAAAGAGATATAGGTGCCACAAGACTCGCACCACCAGGCTCAGGAACAGCTGCTACCCCTCCACCATCAGATTCCTCTACAACAAACTCAATCAGGGACTCATTTAAGGACTCTTACTTTTACACTTTATTGTTTTTTTTTCCTTTGTATTGCGCAGTTTGTTTACAGTTCTTTATTTGTTTACACGTGTACCATGCGTTCAGTTTTTTTTGCACTACTAATAAATGGTAATCCTGCCTCGTCTGCAGGGAAAAAAAAAGAATCTGAGGGTTGTATGTGATGTCATGAATGTACCCTGACAATAAATCTGAAATCTGATCGTAAACAAGGTAGGCAAGGTGAAATACCCACAACTTTTCATTGAAGCAGGGTTCCAGTTCATAATTTTTTGCATCTTCAAGAACAACTGCAACTCTTGTAGTTTAAACACAGCGTCACAATGTTTCCTGTTCAAATCTCACACCACAGGCTTTTATTATTATTATTTGTCTTACAAATGAGTCTATTTCCAAAAGTCTAAAAGGGGTTATATCTAAAAAAACAGAGTAATTCCTGAAGGAGATTAATATCCAAACCATGATAAGCACATCAAATAATATAAAAAAAACACTAATTTTATGACAATTTATCAAGGGTTGACCTTCCAAAAATTACCATACATAAATATCTGGTCTGTTAGTTTATGTTTAATTTATTTTTATAGTGTCAGGATGTTTCCTTGAACATTAAAGGTTATTCATTGGCTCACAACAGCCATGTAAACTTGTAACAAATCCTACGGTCATGCAATCCAGTCTAGGGTAAATCTTCGAGGAAAATTGTTTGCAAAAATAATTTATATCCAATTTTAGAGGAGAAATGTCATATGTCTTACCTTATAAACAGGAGTCTCTTGAGTCTTGAATGAAAACACAGACTTCTGAATCAATCTGAATCTGTTTTGTGTGGAGGTCTGATAGGAACTGTTAAAACCCAATGCAGGAGAAACTCAGCAGGTCATCAAAATGTACTTTATACAGCTAAGATAACAATACATAACCAACATTTCGGGCTTGAGCTCTTCATCAAGGTATAGAAGAATGTTGGCAGGAGCCCGAACCAAATGCCTGCTGACATTTTTCCATACCTTGATGAAGGGCTCAAGGCTTAAATGTTGCTATATAAAGTACACTGTTTGACCTGCTGAGTTTCTCCATCGTGTTTTTACTTCCACCACGGTGTCTGCAGACTTTCGCGTTTTACTGACAGGAACTGAGAAGGCTGAGCACCAAACAACTTAGATAGAGAGACGGTAAAATGACCTCACTAACGTCAGTGGCAGATTGCTCACTACCCCTCCCAAGGTCACCTGGAAGAACCGAGACATGACCTCAGACCCATCCTGACTTCAGTGAGTTGGGAAGTCTCCGTGATCTAGATTATTTTATTTGCTGTGTGCCTTAGATGCTTTTATAGTGATGCCTTGACTGAGCTACTGCAGAAAGAATGCTGGTAGAAAAAGAATGGACCAATTTCATGGAAGGAATAATAATGTGCTTTAGAACAACAGCAGTTCTTTGCCAGAAATAGCTGATTGAACTATCAACTCTGTCTTCTTTGACTGGCTCATTTTGTCTTTTGTAATCAAGGATGAGGTTTATCTGGGAGCATGTCAATAATTACAGTGGATTTCCCATCTTATGTTTACTTTTCGAGAGGGATCTCTGAGAATGAGTTAATATTGACAGAATATCTTTGAGAGTGTATTCGTATTTACTGGAGATTTAGGAATGTGTCCATATTTGCATAGGTTAGTCCTGCAGATGGCTTCAAAGCAAATAACTTTCAACTCATTAGCATTTGAGCATTTGAGCCATCACTTCACAATTTATAGTATGAAATTGTCAGTATCACTTCATTTCAGATCTCCAGTCACCTTAAGAGAAAGAGAAAGAGAGAGAGAGATTTCAGGAGTGCAGAAGAGTATGTCAAGATCAATGCTTAGAGTAGCAAAAGTGACCTGCCAACATGAAGAAGCTCTTGCTAAAAACCAGAAACATACCATAAAGTACTGTAGAAGGCATACTTTAAGCATATCATGGTCAAGAACCAAGTGACCAGAGGAATAGAAGGCTTCATGTCATCTCCATCTTCAATTTAAGGTGAAGATGCTTTAAACAGGCTTGAACTAGACATGACTGTTCCTGGAATTAAAACGTGGCGATCATTAGTCAATTATCACTGACAAAAGACAAAGGAGGAAAAACCCAACACCCAACCCCAACCAACCAATTTTCCCCTGCAACCGCTGCAACCGTGTCTGCCTGACCCGCAACGGACTTGTCAGCCACAAACGAGCCTGCAGCTGACGTGGACATTTTACCCCTCCATAAATCTTCGTCCGCGAAGCCAAGCCAAAGAAGAAGAAGAAGATTATGAATCTTGTACATATAAGCACTGTTAATCATTAAGTTCAATTTGGTACATGTTGAAAGCACTCATAACTTTATTTGATGTAGCTTAAACTATAGATTTACATATCGAACTATGACAACCTGAAACTTCAGATGTAGATAATGGTTGAATAGTTAATTATTGCACTGTAATTAATCAGTGTAACTTATTGAAGCTATAAAAGGGATTTTGGATTTTATTTTGGAAATGTAATTCAAAGGAATTTCTGCAGAATTTAATGAGACCTCAGGGGTAAAGATGAAAACTTCAGGCAGCATGCAAAGGCCACTGGAATTCAACATGCTGAGGAAATGTAATTCTAGTTACTGATGCAACTCATTAAGAACCATCCAACATATCCCTATAAAAGGAACATTTATTAGCCTTGGCAACAGTTTAAAAAAATGGCAACAGGAGAAAGTGCTTAAAAAGTTATGCAAATTAAGATACTGGGTTATGCTATTGTAATTAAATCTACAGTAAAGTGTTTTCATTCACAAAAGGTCAACATACAGTATAATGCTGGATAGAATATGAGACTTAGAATCAGGTGCATGTCGGCTGGTGTGTTCAGTACAGAGATTGCTTCTGATTTAAACTCTCCACAGCCTACTGGACTGACTCTCAATTCATATATGTTTACTCAATCCGCACGGTGGATAAGTTGCACAGTGCTAATGCAATCAAAATAGTGTTACTGGCAGATTGCTATGATTTTCAAAATTTCTAACATGTTAATTTTCTTAAGACATTGACATTTTCTTCTTGACAATTTATGACAAATAAAAAATATCCCAAGCCCCTGTTGAGATAATCAGATTCCATTATCCCTTCATTTGATTATACTAAATAACAAGCTGTTACAATTTTCTTCTCTATCCCACATACTATAAATAACTACACTGGAGATGCCATCAACCCATTACTCAATCTGTCACCATGACCCACCCAACACAGAGGCCAGTCCACTCATCAGGACAGCCCCCATACTACCACCATCCGTTCTTTTAACAACACCTTCAGATGTATTATATTTTACTTTAATCTCTTTTTGTATTATTGGTGCTAACTTTTGATTTTCTTCTGATATTCTTTCTTGGGCTCAACAGCTAAGACATTGTGGTGCGCTGTTAGACAGAATCAGACACACGCAAGGTAAAGACTGAACAACAGGCTTTAATCCACAAAAACCTCCACAGAGTCAGGCTGTCTGTGGCTGAAGCAACTCAATGTGAGGCCCCGGGAGGCCGGCACAAGCTTATATCCAGGCTTCACACCCATCCGGGTGGGGCTTGATCCATTCACGGCGATTGATTGGCAGCCAGCCAGCTGTTGTCCTGTCCCCTTACACTTCTGCAGGTACAGAGGTTGCCCCCTGCAGTAGGCTGGTGGTGTACCACCACATTCACCCCCTTCTTTAAAATTGTCCCGGGGAGAGGTGGGGGTGCAGTAACAAGGAATCACACCAACTATGTACACACAATATTTACAGGTTGAGACGATTCCGCGGCCGTTGGGGTCTCTGTGACCGTTGTAGGACTGGGTCCTGGTCACTGGTCAGAGGGGAAGTGGGGGGGCTGGTAGCAGGGGTGTGTATGGCTGGTGCGGTGCCACGCGGAGTAGTGGCCAGGAGGGCCAGGGTCGATGTATGCGGGTCGTATTGGATGGGTGGGGGGGTGGGTTCGTCTCTTAAGGCTGAAGTGGGCCCCTGATGGTCAAGGAGGCCCTGCATGCCCCATAGCTGCATGGGGATGGGGGAGTATGCCTGCTCAGCATTGTCCTGGGTTGGAGGGTGGCGTGGTATAGTGGGTCCTCCTGCTGGTGCCAGGTCCTTGGTTGAGATGGTGTCCTCCTTGCCACTGCCAAACCTAATGTAAGTGTAGTTATGGTTTGCATGAAGGAGGAACACCTGCTCCACCAGGGCTTTGGCCTTGTGTGTCCTTACATGCTTACGCAGAAGCACCGGTCCCGGGGACGTGAGCCATGTTGGGAGTGAAATTCCAGTTGCCGACCTCCTTGGGAATGAGAACAGACGTTCATGAGGGGTCTCATTGGTAACCGTGCACAGCAGTGACCGAATGGCATGGAGCACCTTGGGCAGGGCGTCCTGCCAGAATTCAACGGCTCACCGTTTTGACCTGATAGCCAGGAGGACTGCCTTCCAGACCACCCCATTCTTGCATTCCACTTACCCATTGCCTCTTGGGTTATATCTTGTAGTGCAACTGGTCGTGATACCCCTCACCACCAGGTACTGGCGCAGCTTGTCGCTCATGAAACTAGATCCCCGGTCGCTGTGGATGAAGGCGGGGTAGCCAAATATGGTGAAGATCTCCCCCAGGGCCCTGATGACGGTGGCCGTGGAGGTGTCCGGACAAGGGATGGCGAAAGGGAAGTGTGAGAACTCGTCCACCACCGTGAGGAAGTAGACATTTCGGTTCATGGAAGGCAGGGGCCCTTTGAAGTCCATGCCGAGATGCTCGAAAGGCCGAGTAGCCTTTACAAAGTGGGCCTGGGGGGGGAGGTGGAAGAAGCAGGGTTTACACTCCATACAGACCCGACAGGCCTCGGTCATGTCCTGATGGTGTACGGCAGGTTTCAGGACTTAACGAAATGGTACAACCGGGTGATGCCCAGATGGCAGAGGGACTCATGCAATGCCTGCAACCTGTCATCATGCATAGATACACAGGTGCAAGAGAGGGCATCAGGGGAGTCGTTAAAGTTCCCGAGGCGGTACTGGATGTCGTAGCTGTAGGTGGCCAGCTCAACTCTCCAGTGCAGGATCTTGTCATTCTTTATCTTGATCTTGTGGGAAGTGTTAAACATGAACGCCATGGTCCGCTGGTCCATAAGGAGCGTGAATCTCCTGCCGGTCAGGTAGTGGCACCAGTGGCAGACCGCTTCCACAATCGCCTGGGCCTCCTTTTCAATGGTGGAGTGCCCTAGCTCAGAGCCTTGGATGATCCTGAAAAAGGTGACAGGGCACCCCCCCCTTGTTTGAGGATAGCAGAGAGGGCCTCCTCGGAGGCATCGCTCTCCACCTGGAAGGGGAAGTCCTCATCCACAGCCTGCATCGTGGCGTCCGCGATGTCTTGCCTGATGCTGGTGAAGACTGCCTGCACCTCAGGTGGGAGGGGAAAAGTTGTGGCTTGGGCCAGTGGACGGACCTTGTCCAAGAAGCGAGGGACTCACAGCGAGTAATAAGAGAACAGGCCCAGGCACCTGTGGAGGGCCTTTAGCATGGGGGGGAGAGGTAACTCCATTAATGGGCGTACTCTTTCCGGATCTGGGCCGACGACTCCATGGGCCATAATGTACCCCAGGATGGCGAGGCGGGTGGTGCTGAACACACAATTCTCCTTGTTGTAAGTGAGGTTCAGCTCCGCGGCCGCCTGGAGGAATTTTTCAAGGTTAGCATCGTGATCCTGCTGGTCACGGCCGCAGATTGTGATGTTATCCAAATATGGGAACGTCGCCTTCAGCTTATGCCGGTCTACCATGTGATCCATCTCCTGCTGAAAGACAGAGACCCCGTTTGTGACCCCAAAAGGAACCCGGCGGAACTGGTACAGGCGCCCGTCCACCTCAAAGGCGGTGTAGGGCTTGTCCTTCGGGTGGATAGGGATTTGGTGATACACTGACTTCAGGTCAATCGTGGAGAAAACCCGATAGTGGGCAATCTCATTGACCATGCTGGTGATCCTCGGAAGGGGGTAGGCATCCAGCTGGGTGTACCGATTAATGGTCTGGCTGTAATCCACAACTATCCTCGGCTTACTTCCCCTTTTGACCACCAGGACTTTGGCTCTCCAACGGCTGTTACTGGGCCCTATAATGCCTTCCGCGCAATAGCGCCTACTTCTGGCCGTGATCGGTTTGCAGCCTAGTGCAAGATGTAGGAAGAGCACCGGTGGGGTGATGCGCAGTGTGAGGAGGCCACAGGTTGGCCGGGGCTGGTAGGTTGGCGTGCTGTGCAATGTGAGTGGACATTGGGGGCCCCCGAAGGCAAGGGTGACACTCTGCAGGTGGCACTGGAAATCCAGGCCCAGGAGGAGTGGTGTACAGATTTGGGCATGACCAGGAGCCTTAATACTGTGTAAGTCTCCCCTCCCACCGTTATATCAAATTAGCAATATTGGAGGGTAACAACAGTCTTATCCTTGGTGGTGAGGGCAATCGAGCAGGTGGTGGGGTGGACCTTTAACCTTAGGGAGTAGGCCACATGGGTGAATGAAACTCTCGGTGCTGCCTCTGTCCAACAGGCACTTTGTTACTTGCCCGTTGACTCATACATCCATCATCAAGCACCCGAGATCATGGGGAATGTCCCTGGTCAGCATGGTGGCAGCCAGGACCATCTTGGAGTCAGAGTCATCACTATCCGGAGGGATGGGGAGAGTCGATAGGGTGGCTTGGTCATCGCCCATGTTGACTACGTCGACATCGGTCATGAGGTGCAGCATGCAGAAGCCAATGACCTCCAGAGGTGTGGGGAGCGTCGGTAGGGTGGCCTGGTCATTGCCATATTAACCAAATTGCCATCGGTCGCTGGGTGCGGCGTACAGCAGCTGATGGCACCCGGAGGCATGGGACCATCAGTTGGGCGACCTGGTCATTGCCCGTGTTGACCACGTCATTCTCAATATCATCGGGGGCCCTCCTTGTCGGGCGCTGCCTGGCCCAAGATGGCGGCGGCACATGGGGAGCCACTGCGTGGCTAGACTCCTTCCCCAGTCATGTCTGCAGCGTCGGGGGAAGTGATGTCATCACAGCCGGCGGCAGTGACATCATTACCTCAGCCGGAAGTGACATCACTCTGTGAGCCGGAAGTGATATCGCTGCAGTTCTCTGCGAGGGCGCTGGCTGGTGCAGATGCTCGGGGCACACACTGCGACAGTTGTTGGTGGGGCCGAATGTTGTGCAGTCGAAGTCGGGGAAGACAGAAGTAATCGCGAGGACAATGGCGGCGTCTGGCACGCACATGTGGGGGTGGTAGGGAGGTCATAGAGGGCCGCTGAGCTGCCGACAGGTTTAGAGAGGCACACGAAAGCCCAGACATCACTCATTTAGCATTCCATTTTTTGCAGCTGGTGCAGCTCCCTCTGCAAACTCTGAAAGCCTTCCTTGCTATGCATAATACTGCTAATCTTTGTGTCATCTGCAATTTACCAGATTATCGTCCAGATCTGATTTAGATGACAAACAACAATGGATCCAGCACTGATCCCTGAGGCACACCACTAATCCTGGGCATCTAGTATGAAAGTCAATCATCCACTACCACTATCAGATTTCCTTATGACACAGAAGAAGGCCTTTTAGCCCAATGGAGTAAAATCATCATGTAATCCTACTTATTTCTCTGTAACCTATTCTCCCTGTACTCCATCTGCAGTGCCCAGATTCTACCACTCACCTGTTGACTGGGACAATTCGTAGCAACCAATTAACTTACTAATTTGCACATCTTGGCATTTTCAACAGCATCTGCATGTTTTCTCTTCTTTCAACATATGTAATGTTAAACTTTTTCTTATTAAAATAAATGTTTAATAATAGTTTTGGATAAACTCTTTCCAGAAGCATTAACAAATGAGAAATAAAATATTCAATAAATAATATTTCTCTATAGAGGATTTGTCAAATGTTGCTAGTGTGCTGTCGAATAGTAAAATCTGAGGGCTATTGAGAATATGGGAGAATAACATGATTCCTGAAACAATCAAATGGGTGACTGATCGTGGGCATGAACTCTAGCAGGGTGATTTGCCATGCCCTTTTTCCATTGGTACAGATATCCTTTGATTTACACACTTTTCAAGTTTTATGCCTAATGAGCTTGTATCCAGGTGCAGGACCATTTTTAACCAGGAATATATTTATCACTGTGACATGAAACTATTGGAAGATTGTTTTATCCTGAGATTAAAGTTCATAATCCTTACTCAGGCCTGTGTGCGGGAGGGCGGGGTTTGCGGGCGATCGGGTTGGACAACGACAGTGCGGGGGCATCGGCTCTCGCTGCAGGGCGGCATCTCGGCGGATCAGCGGCCCCGTCACCGTGAGTTGTGGGTCGGCCTGCGGCAGGGAGGGGGAGTGGGCAACGGTCCTGGTGAGGTCAGGCCCGAGGCCTCCGATTCCAGGCGCTGGGAAGCGGCCTTGGCTTCCCCTGACACCGGCCAGGCCCCAAAACCAGAGTCCACGGTGAGACCCTGCAACGTAAACAGAGGAGGTGGGGGCGATTAGCGGGCTGACGCCAATGTATTCTGGGATTTGTTGTATTACTGTGCATGCGCTATAATGGCGTGGCGGCCAGCGGGCCACCTCTAATACATTTTTGAAATGATCTTGCGGGCCAAATATAATTATATCGCGGGCCAAATTTGGCCCGCGGGCCAGAATTTGACATGTGTGATCTAGAGTGTTCATTCTAATAATACAAGGAATGATACCTTAAAATTCTTTTGCATTGCACAATGCTTGTCACTGTCAATCAATGGCAGTTAATCCAAAACCAAGAGCAATCAGGGCACATGTTGGTTGCAAAGTAACGTTCCAGAACTTTTTTTTTATAAAAAAATCTGGACATACAGCACGTTAACAGGCCACTTTGGTCCATGAGTCCGTGCCGCCAAATTTACACCCCATTAACCTACACCCCTGATATGTTTTGAATGGTGGGAGGAAACCGGAGCCCCCAGAGAAAACCCAGACAGATACGGGGAGAACGCACAACTCCTTACAGGCAGTGCAGGATTCGAACCCTGTTCCGGTCCCAATCACTGGCGCTGTAAAGGCATTGCACTAACTGCTATGCCAACCATGGTGCCACTTCATCCCTTGTGTTTTGCAGAAAATAGTGATGTTGCATGTCCAGAATAATCAAACAGTCAAAAATACAGCAGATATACTTTAAGCTTAAAACAGACAGGGCCCTTGAGGTTGAGTGTAATGCACAAAAGTGCTGGAGTAACTCAGTAGGTTATGCAGGACCCACAGGAAATAAAAGGTAACCAATGTTTTGGGCCTGAACCTATCTTCAGCAATCTGGAAAATAGGTAGATGCTTGAATAAATAGGTGGGGAGAGGAGAAAGGAAGGGGAAGGGAGAGGTAAGAGGTAATAGGTGATCCCATATTTATTGTCCATCCTAATTGCTTTTAAAAAGGTGGTGGGGAGCATCTAACATGTGTGGGCAACGTTTTAATTTTTAATTTAGACATGCAGCCCACGAGTATGTACTGGGTTGTAAATTAATTGGGTGTCACGCACTCATGGGCTGAAATGGCCTGTTACCAAGCTATATGTCTAAATTAACTATTAAAAATTAAAAGATTGCCCACCCGATTCTAGAAAATAGAACATTACAGCATCATACAGGCCCTTCAGACATTGATATTGTGCTGAACTAGTATTATCAACCAATAAAATTCTCAACATTTCCTACCTCATAACCCAATATTTTTCTTTTCTACATGTACCTAAGAGTCTCATAAATGCTCCTAATGTTTAGCTGCCACCACCGCCCCTGGAAAGGCATTCCAAGCACTCACAACTCTGCATAAATAATTTACCCCTAAACTTTCATCCCTTCACTTTGTACAAATGTCCTTTAGTGTTTGCTATTCTTGCCCTGGGAAAAAGGCACTGGCTGTCCACCTTATCAATGCCTCTCAGAATCTTGTAGACCTCGATTAAGTCGCATTTCATTCTACTTTACTCCAAAGAAAAAAGTCCTAACTCTGCTAACCTTGCCTCTTAAGACAAATTTTCCAATCCAGGCAACATCCTGGTAAATCTTTTCTGCACCCTCTCCATAGCTTCAAAATCCTTCCAAAAATGTGGTAAGCAGAACTGAACACAATATTCTAAATGGGATCTCACCAGAGATTTGCAACATGACCTCTCAACTCTTTAACTCAATTCCCTGACTAATGAAGCCCAGCATCTCATAGGTTTTCTTGACTTTCCTCTCAACCTACATGGCAGCCTTGAGGGATGTATGGATTTGGACCCCAAGGTCCATCTGTTCTTCCACACTGTTAAGAATCCCACCATTAACCCGGTACTCAGCCTTCTGGTTTGACCTTCCAAAATGCATCACCTCACACTTATCCAGATAGAACTCCATCTGCCACCTTTCCTCCCAACTCTGTATCTTGTCTACACCCTTTTGTAACTTATGACAACCTTGTGCACTATCTACGACTCCTCCAACCTTCATATCATCTGCAAACTTACTGACCTATCCTTCCGCTTTTTCATCTAGATTATTTATAAAGATCACAAAGAACAGAGGTCTCAGAACAGATCTCTCCAGAACTCCACTAGTCACTGACCTCCAGGCAGAATATTTTCCCACTACTACTACTTTCTGATTTTTACATGCAAGCCAAAATTTAATCTGCACAGCTCAGATCCCATGAATCTCATAACTTTCTGAACTAATCTCTCATGGGGAACCTTGTCAAATGCTTTACTAAAATCCACATATACTACCCTACCTTCATTAATTTATTTTGTTACCTCCTCAAAAAATCATTCAAGCTCATGAGGCACCACCTTCTACTCACAAAGCCATGATGACTATCCCTGAGTCGACTATACTTCTCCAAATGCTCATAGATCTTGTCCTTAAGAATCCACTCTAATAATTTGCACACCACTGATGTAAGACTTACTTGTCTATAATTCCCAGGCATGCACAATTGGATCTTGTAAGAGTCTATTAGATAGGTACATGGAACTGAAAAAATGGATGGTTATGCAATCAAAAATTTCTGGGCAGTTGTTAGATTAGGTTATTAGACTGGAACAACACTGTGGGCTGAAGGGCCTGTACTGTACTGTACATTTCTATTTACTATGTTAATTTATATTTGTAATTTAGATATACTGCATGGTTACAGGCCTTTCCAGCCCATGAGCCCATTCCACCCAATTAACCTTCAAACGCTGCACGTTTTGAAGGGTGGGAGGAAACCACAGCACCCAGAGGAAACCCATGTAGACACAGGGAGAATGTACAAACTCCTTACAGACAGCACCCGATATAAACCCGGGTCGTGGACACTGTTACAGCACTCTGCTAACCGTATTTCCCCATTCTATGGATAACTCTCTGGCATCTCATCTCCGTACATTTGATGCCTAATTGTTTCTTTCTCTGCTATTTTGAGCCTGAGGTTTATTTTATTTATTAAGATTATTAATTATTTAGATTAAATTTTATGATGATGTTGTTGCCATGATTTAAGTTTTATTTCAGATTCAGATTTCAGTTTTTTTTGTCAGAAAAATACATGGCATTACATACAACCCTGAGATTCTTTTCTCTGCGGGCACGGCAGAATTACCACTTATTCGTAGTGCAAAAAAACCTGTACATAGCTTATGTATATATAAATAAATAAAGAACTGTCAACAGATAATGAATGTAAACAAACTGTGCAATAGAGAATAAAAAAAAATCAATGAAGTGCATAAGTAAGAGACCTTAAATGAGTCCCTGATTGAGTTTGTTGTTGAGAAGTCGAATGGTGGAGGGGGAGCAGCTGTTCCTGAAACTGGTGGTGCAAGTCTTGATTTATTGCGGAATATATGAAACAATAGCAAGGCAACATTTACTGTCCATTACATCTTGCCTTTAAGATGGCAGTTATGAGCCATGCAACCTTTCCTGTAAAGGTAATTTGACAGTACTGTTGGGAAGGAATTAGGCCCAGTGATAATGAAGGAACATTGATGTAGTTTCAAGTCAGGATGGTATACAACATAAAGGGAAACTTGTAGATGATGGTGCTTCCATTGTCAAAGAACCTTGTTGTTTGGGGTTTGGGAGGTACTATTGGAACACCTAAATAAATAACTGGAGCACAATTTGTGGATGACACAAACAGTGGCAGACGATATCACTGTTTGGAAAAGAGGATGAAATACCTAGATAGTGTTTAGTTTATGGAGATAATGGAGCACTGAGACAGGTGGTGGAGTGAGGGGTGGTGGGAAACTGGCAAAACTCATGTTAGGCTAGCAGCATTATTAGCATAGCAGTAAGCTCAAGGCTACTACAGTGCCAGTGACAGGGGTTCAAATCCAGTGCTGTCTGAAAGGAATCTGCATGTTCTCCCCATGTTTTGTCACTGAATACAGCACACAGTAGGAATTTGTGATTCACCACAAAGATACTGCCTGATGTGCTGAGTATACCATCATTTTCTATTTTTGCTATGTGCAATTCTGGTCACCTCATTACAAGAAAGATATAAATGCAGAGAGTGGGTGCCAAGGACATTTTCAAAGACATTCCCAGAACTCAAAATGTGCAGCAATGAGGAAAGGTTGGAATAAACAGAGGTGGTTGAGTGGAGATTGACTTTCAATGTCTTAATAAAGCAAATAAATCTCCTCTTTTTCCATAACTTTTAATGAACATCAATCCATTGCTTCCAGCCATTTTGTTCATTTCCTGGACAGATGCAATATACCACATTCTCCACATTTGATCTCCTCTGCTGTTCTTTGGTTCAACTTGTATAAATCTGTTCATATCTTGCAGGATGCCATCAATCTATCTTACATTAGTTAGTACATGCAGTAATTAGAAAAATAGCTTCCATTCAGGAAGTGTGCAAAGCCACAAAACATCTATAAACAAACCACAAGACTTAATTGTTCATTGTCATTTGACAATAGCCTTTTTTTAACCCATTTCTCATCATCCAGCAAGTTAACTTCTGCTTCCAGTGAACAAATTTGCCTTTAACTTAATTTTAATAGGAATCAAATCACGAACATGGCTTCAAGTGTAGCTTGTGAATATGAAATGAAAATGAGCTGCCTGGAGTGCTCAAAATTATTTTTCTTCTTTCACACTTTCATGTTAATTGATTTTCTCCCACACTTTGAACTAGCCATTTGCATTAACTTCTATGTTTTATAGAAAAACAAGAATGATTTTGATCTCTCTCAAATCACCAGGGAATCGTCCTCGGGCCACTGAGCTGTGCTAATGTTATTTTTCTAATTTTTTTTTTCCTCAGCTAATTTGAAATGATCCATCAGATTATTATGTCATTTCCAAACTAAGACCCAAGCAGACATCAATCTTCATTAGCTTGCTTAGGCTCCCCAGCTTCCAACACATTAAACTTAAAATCTCTACCATCACTTTCAAGTTTTAAATTTAAATTTAGTCGTACAGCATGTTTACAGGCCCTTCAGCCCACGAACCCCTGTCGCCCATTTACACTCAATTCACCTACAACCCCTGGTATGACTTTTGAATGGTGGGAGGAAACCGGGTCATCTGGAGGAAGCCCTAGCAGACACGGGGATAACATTCAAACTCCTTACAGACAGCGTGGGATTTGAACCCCAGTCCCAATTGCTGGTGCCATCACAATGTTGCACAAGCTGCTACACTAAGTGTGCACGTTTTTCCAGCACCTTGTGTCACACTGTCTGGCAGCTCCATCTAATCTGGATGCTTTGGATTTTTTTGTTGTCTCAATTCTACTCAAAGTGGCTGAGTGGTCTTTGGCGCAATGCTACAAAATCCTTTGGAGTCACTCTCCTGCTATGCCATATAACCATAACCATATAACCGTTTACAGCACGAAAACAGGCCAATGCCCTTAAGTTTCTTCATTGATCCATTTTATTCACAGAGCTTTTTGTAATTGTAACTTATCTACCTGAGCTATCTTTAATTTGCACTTTCTGCACCACAACAAAAATTTTCACTCATGTATCTAAATTCTCGACTGGTGATGTCCCTTTATACTGCAAAATGTCTTCTTCAGGACCACTCTCAACTTTAGTCACTGTATTTTATTTGAAGAATTGAATACAGACTTCAGTTTTAATGAACAATGGTGAGAGCTCATTTGGAATACAATACAGCATAATTGACTCCTTACTTCAG
This sequence comes from Narcine bancroftii, assembly GCF_036971445.1. NCBI lineage: Eukaryota > Metazoa > Chordata > Chondrichthyes > Torpediniformes > Narcinidae > Narcine > Narcine bancroftii. The sequence goes on along the minus strand of NC_091469.1, from coordinate 296,669,325 downwards.
TAAAGGCATTAGTTTCTTGGACGCAGTTCAGATGAAGTCTATCAGACTGATACCTGGAATAAGTGAGTTGACTTGTTTGTATCTGCTGGAATTAAAAGAGAAGATGTGGCTGGTTTGGACTCTAGAAGATTAAGAGGTATCTTAATAGGGTGGATGTGGAGAACATGTTCCATCTTGTTAAAGAATCTGGATCGAGGAATCAATGTTTAAAAATAAGGCATTGATCATTTAAGATAGAGGTAGTGATCTCATTTCCTCTCAGAAGTCTTTGGAACCCTCTTTCTCATAGGATCGTAGAAAAAGAGTCTTGGTTTATTTTAAAGGTGGGATAGATGCACTCTTGATAAGCAGGAAGGTGAAGGATAACCACAGGTGGTCAACAATACAGAGTTGAGGTTTCGATTAGGGGGACCATTATCTTACTAAATGGTGGGACAGGCTTGAGGGGATGAGGCTATCCAAGCCCATTTTTCATCCGTTCACAAGTATCTCCTCCATCCTTTCGGCAACAATGTCTGCAGATAACTGAGCCCATGCTTCATAATTCCTTCCCTAAATACAGCTTCATTTCTGCTCAGACCTTTGTAAGCATAACTCAACATTTTATCATCCCCTCCAGTATAGTCTACTCTGTAATTTTGTTTTCGCTTGTGTCTTTGTCATGCTCCTTTAGACATTAAAGGCACTGACTATGAGTTTCTTGTCAATACAGACAAGTACAATGTACATATGATCCAAAAATTTTCCTTTCTGCAGCCAGGTACCACTGCTAAAAAAAAACAATTCTAATAATCTATATTAAATTACCCCATTAAGGAAAGAGATGATAAATATAAAGGATAGCTCATAAGTATTCACAATTACAGCAGTGCAAAAAGTATAAGTGGTGTTTAATGGTGCAGGCAGGTCTTTTTGTGATGCCAGAGTAGTTGGTTAGGATGGTCAGATACCTGTTGGAAAAAAGCTGTTTGTGAACCAATGCTGGTCTTTAAGCTTCTATTCATTCTTTTTGCATAATTATATTGCTATTTCACATTTACCTTCACTAACTTCACACTTTTATATTCAATGCCAATTATAAGAAATTATTTATTGTCTGAACAATGTAAGAATTACAAAGAAAATGACAAATAGAGTTTATTTATAAATTATAGGATTACTTGGATGTCAAGAAAGTTATGCACTGTTCAGAAACCTGAAAATCAATTATTTTCTGTAAAATTTCAGTCGACTTTTTCTTTACACTTTCTTAATCATTTTACTTTATGTTTGCCTTCCAGCAATACAGAATAAACGTAGCTTAGTGGTTCTACAGGGAGAGACGAATATGATAGATAAATTTTATACATAAAGTGCGAGAGAATGTAATGGGCTGGAATATGAAGCATCAATAATTTTGATTATATTGCAATTCTTCTCATTTTACTAAAGGATAAAATGTCTGTTCAATTTTATCATGCAGTGTTAACCGACACATTCTGGTAAAGGAGATTAAGATGATTGCTTTTGGAAGTTCTGCAATGTACAATTCAGAATACAATGGTTAAAAAAAAATACCTATTTTCATTGGGAATGAACATTAACCTAGTGTCAATCATGGCATCAAGCTCACTGAAAATTTTTACTTGTTTCAGGCAAATAAATACTTTTGTTAAAAGACAGAATTCCTTGATGAAGGGCTCAAGCCTAAAACATAGGTTACCTTTCAGTTCTTATAGACGATGCACTAGATCCCAGTGTCTGCAGAGTTTCCTGTTTAAATGCATAATGTAGCAATACCTCTAGAGGCTTCCACTCACAGCTGAGACAGACAGCATCGGCCACTGGAAAATTGATTCAGTTCACACTCGATCTTGTCTGCTACCTTTGCACAATTGCAGAATTAATGCTAAGTATGGCACATCAGCCTTCCAACTCACTCTTCGCTTGCCTGTTACAATGCACAATGTGAAAACAGGAAATCTTTGGATTCATCTCACAGCCAGCTTCATGTGAAACCTCATTGCACATTTGATATGCAAGGGATCAGGGGATACGGGATTTGTGCAAGAGAGTGGGTGAAAGATTGGCCATGATTTTATTCGCAATTGGACTTCTTCCCTGCTGATCTTGGTGCAGTCAGTGATGAAGATGGTGAAAAGTTTCACCATGGAAAAGCGGTGTCAGGGAAGTGGAATCCATCAATGTTGGCTGTCTGTCTTGATGGTCGCTAATACAAAACACAGCAGATGCCGAGTGTAGTGATAGAGTGCTAGTGATCCCCCTGACAACTAGAGGGAGTTGGAGACTAGTTTGTGGCAGTTTGGGTTGGATTCAAGATGGATGCCTCCACATGATCTTGTGTACTTTAGCTCATAAAGTATAGTTGTTTGAAAAGAGCCCAAGTTTCTTTATTATAATAAAAGAAATATCACACTGAGTAAAAATGAAAATTAGTGGCAAAAGAATTTTAGGTCAGTTGAACAAACACAACATTCAGCATCTTCTTCTTCTTTGGCTTGGCTTCGCGGACGAAGATTTATGGAGGGGGTAAAAGTCCGCGTCAGCTGCAGGCTCGTTTGTGGCTGACAAGTCTGATGCGGGACAGGCAGACACGGTTGCAGCGGCTGCAGGGGAAAATTGGTTGGTTGGGGTTGGGTGTTGGGTTTTTCCTCCTTTGCCTTTTGTCAGTGAGGTGGGCTCTGCGGTCTTCTTCAAAGGAGGTTGCTGCCCGCCAAGCTGTGAGGCGCCAAGATGCACGGTTTGAGGCGATATCAGCCCACTGGCGGTGGTCAATGTGGCAGGCACCAAGAGATTTCTTTAGGCAGTCCTTGTACCTTTTCTTTGGTGCACCTCTGTCATGGTGGCCAGTGGAGAGCTCGCCATATAACACGATCTTGGGAAGGCGATGGTCCTCCATTCTGGAGACGTGACCCATCCAGCGCAGCTGGATCTTCAGCAGCGTGGACTCGATGCTGTCGACCTCTGCCATCTCGAGTACTTCGACGTTAGGGATGAAAGCGCTCCAATGGATGTTGAGGATGGAGCGGAGACAACGCTGGTGGAAGCGTTCTAGGAGCCGTAGGTGGTGCCGGTAGAGGACCCATGATTCGGAGCCAAACAGGAGTGTGGGTATGACAACGGCTCTGTATACGCTTATCATTATGCGATTAAACATACTAAATTCAATAACATTGAATTTAATGTTTCTCCAACTTCCTATGTGATACAGCAAATCTGAAATTATCTTTGTGTTCATCTTGAAGTTGCCTATTATAATTCCCTTTTTTTTCAGGAAGCAAACATTTTGAAAAAAAATTGTCATCCAGTATATTTTGCTTACGTTACTCTTGAATCGAGTTGAGAAATCACTGGTTTTCCTTGCACCTAACTTTTGGTTTTGTTACATCGAGTTGGTGTTCTTTGCATATAATTGAACTTGTTTGACACCAAGTGGTACTGGAACTCCAGATTTACTGTTACCCTTATCTGTATTTTTCATTTAATCTATTAATGAACTTTTAACATCCACTTCCTCAGGTAATTTGTGTAGAAATTATTTGCCATCCCATGTCATTTGTCCTTTTTCTCAACCACAGGCTTATTTCTTTATCAGCTGCTAGTTTTGCCATCCACAATACTTGAAGTAGCCAAACTACCTTGGCTCTACTTTGCATGCACCACCTTTTGTCTCAGGCATCAGCTCATGTATTTCCTTTTGTTGACTGTCTGACATTTGCACCCAGGCTTTGGATAATTCTGCAGCTTTGCACATCTGCTTGTATTTTTCCAGGGTTCTCTGTCTTACATGTTAGCTCTTCCCTCAGGTTGGACTCCTGGATTCCACTAGGTTGACTTGAGTTTAAATTACTAGCTTTCTGCGGTGTCACTCAAAATTGCAACTAGCTCTGAACAGTTTCAAAAAGAAAGTGCCAGAGGATTTTCCCCGTTCTTGGTTCATTTCAAGCCTAGTTTCATTATGCTTGTAAGGCATCCACTGTGCTTTCTGCAGTCTCATTTGAGACAATTGTCTTCCATCAAAACTAATGAATACAATAACATCTATGCTTTCAGCTAATCAAACTTATGTGCCACAAACAGCTCAATATTCTTCCCTCCATTATCTCCATTCTTTAAACAGATTACTTGCCAAGAAATCCAATATCTCCAATGTCTTTTTCTGTTCTACATGTTGCATCACACCTCTCCAGCATATCATCTTGTTATCCACTCAGGAGGGAACACAATCTGTGTATTCTGGTTCAGAGGTTTATGAACCAGTACTTCTGAGATTATGTCTTAGTATCTTCTCTCTCCCTTTCTCTTGGATACTGGAGAATAGGTGATAATATCATTTCACAAAATATTTTATTTATAAAAATAATTACAATCGGTATAGGGACACTTGTAGGATGCAGAGTCTCTGGATGCCTGCACTCTGAAAGCTCGAGGTAATGCACAGGGTAGATAATTATATTTTTACTATTCTGAACATTAACTTCCAAACTCAAATAATTTTTAATATTAGTAAGTTTGCAGTGAAAACCTGTCCCGACCTGAATGATGATTGTCCATTTCTCTCCATGGATGATGTTTGTCTTTTTTAGTCCCTCCAGCTTTTACTTTTTAAAAAATATTAGTGAGTGCTTGGTCTTACAAAATGCACCTTCCTCGTGTACACTTTCCTTTATCACTGTAAAAGTGCCGGAGAAACTCAGCAGGTCATGCAACATCCATTCTCGTTCAGAGCTAAACCACAGCATCTGCAGATTTTGTTGTTTAGCTCTGAAAGCGGCTGGATTGTTTTCACAGCTTTATTTAAATTATTATTATTAGGCTTACAAACAGCAGTGTTTCACAATTTAAGTAAATTGAACTAAACTAAATTCTTCAATACAGACAGATTTGATGAAATAAATTCACAACTTTCCTGAGACTCCGATAGGTCAGTGGTTAGAGGACTGGTCTCTGAGGCTCTGATAGCTCAGTGGTTAGAGCATTGGTCTTTAAACCAGGGGATGCAAGTTTGATCCTCGCTGGGGCCTCATTCTGCAAGGGGTGCTGGACAAATTGGTGACTCTGTTTTGCTTATGGTAGACAAAGTTAAAGAATTTCATGTATGTTGCATTCTAAATGTAGTATTATATTTCAATAATGGAATCTTTACTTTTACCTTTAACTCATGTAAACCTTAATCAATTATTGAATAACTGTCATTAGGAGTCTGATGTGCATTTGGATATTTCTTTACAGGTTGCATCCACATGTTGTTTGCTGGAGCTGTGAAGTACATTCCTCTCACCCTTCAGCAGATCAGCTACAGGGATTGTTTCGTACATATTTTCTGCGAGTCGCTATTGATTTTGGAGCTCCAAATTGCATTCATTGGAAACAGCATCAGTCTGCATGCTATATTTATGCTTAATCATTTTCATCAGTAAGTATGATATTGACTGATGGTTTTATGATTAGCTATTATTTGCCTTTGTATGTTATCATTGATCATTCAAACCTTATTGTGACAAAAATTCCACTTTCAAAATCTGTAGGTTTATTTCTCAGATCTCTAAAATCACACATTTGCAGAGCACCTCTCTTAGACTTTCTAGGATGTCAAAAATCATTTGATAGTTAAGGAAGGAGCTTTGAAGTACAGTCATTCTTGCAATGTCAGGAATGTAGCAGCAAGCCTATACACAGCTTGTTTGTACCAACACAAGTGAGGTAATAATCAGATTTATTTTTGGAAATGTTGACTGAAGGGCAATTAGTGGTGAGCATATCAGAGATAATACTTGAATTCTGCTTTGGAAATAGTGTCATGAGAAAGAACAGAAGTAGACACTTTCAGGTGGCTAATTGCCCCACATGTAAAGCTGCATGTTTAGGCAATATGCGGCTGTTTTGAGGCCACCTGAATGTGCAGGAGGCGCTCTTGAGGCGAGCTACATAACCCTCCTCCGAGAGGGATAATTAGCTCAGCGTTTCCCCCAGCCAGCTGAATGCAGCTGGCTGAAAGCGGATGTTAAAGGGTCAGGCTGCTGATAACAGCTGACACTGGGCAAGAGCTGAGTGTGCTCAGAGTCGCATCCTGTGCAGCTGTGTCCTTCAAGTGGCTAGCATTGCACTTTAAACGCTGCCACCTGAATGGCAATTTAAAGGGCCGCTTCTGCTTCTTTAGGCACATTCTTAGCATAGAATGGACATGAAAAAGCCTATTGTGTTTCAACCATATAATTGACCTTCCAACAGTGCTGCATATCCTCAGCATTGCATTGGAGTATCATTCTAGAATTTTGTTCTCAAGTCTGTGGAGTGTAGCTTGAACGTAAAACACTTTGCTTCATTGGCAGGAGTGCTGACAACTGAACCACAGCTGACTCCTAAAGTCAATTCATGGTGTTATTTGCACCTCTTATGTTGTTTCAGAATGGCCATTTTTCTGGCATTTAACTTTGCTACATCAATCACAACATGATGTTATCCTACTAAAAATATACTGAAATGCTGGAGGAACTCAGCCGGTCTTTTCACATCCATAAGAGTCTTTTATGGACACTGAAAAGACCGGCTGAGTTCCTTCTACATTTCAGTGTGTTTTTACTATAATCACAGCATTTTTAGGCATAGAAGAAATCAAAGACTCAAACTCCGATAATACAGGTAAAACCATCTCTCTACCATATATTTTTTTAACCAGTGACCGAAGTTGATAATAAACAAATAAAGAAGCTTCAGCAATATCAAAACGCTCTTTCAATTGAATAAAATAAAGAAATTGACCTTCTACAAAACAATCCTGCAATATTTTTATACACTTAAAATCCAAATTCTTTAAATGACTATTAAACAATGAAAAAGGAATAAGTTGATTATTATATAATGGCGTTAAAATAGATAATTTACCTTTTGATCCTATAGTCTTATTCTTTTTTGTCCATAACATCAATAAATGTTTTAATATCGGCACATTATACTCCCGTAATAAATCTATATTCCACCGAAATATAAATTGATGTACTGCAGTTTCAGAAATACATGCCATCTCAACTTTAGCCCAACTTGGAGATTGATCCAAATCCATCAAACCACTAATAAATTTAAGTTGGGCTGTCTCATAATAATTCTGAAAATTAGGTAATTGCAATCCACCTAATGCGTACTTCCAAGTAAACTTATTTAATGATCCCCTTGGTAATTTACCTTTCCATAAAAATTCCCCAGTAGCTTTATTTAAATCCTGAAAAAAGTTCCTTGTAAGAAAACACGGTATTGATTGAAACAAATATTGAATACATGGAAAAATATTCATTTTAATCCAATTAAACCAGCCAATTAAAGTTAACAGAAGGTCTTTCCACTTAATTAAGTCTGCTTTTATCTTTTTCAACAATGGAACATAATTTAATTTATATAAAGATTGATACTCAGTATTCACAATTATTCCTAAATATTTAATTTTATCTATCCATTTCAAATTAATAACATTTTTATAAACTGAATAATCTCCTTCACCTACTGGTAAAATTTCACTTTTATCCCAATTAACTTTATACCCAGATACTGCAATAAACATTCCCGTAAATGCGGCAAAGATTGTTCTGGATTTGTTAAGTATTACAAAGCATCATTTGCAAATAAATTAATCTTATACTCTTCATCCAAAACTCTCATCCCTTGTATCTGCTCGTTTTGCCGTATTGATTGAGCTAACAGTTCAATGACCAACACAAATAGGGCTGGTGACAATGGACAACCCTGTTGAGTAGAACGCGTTAGTTTAAATAACGATGAAATTTGTCCATTTGTCACAACCCTAGCAGTCAGGTATGTATATAAAGCTTTAACCCAGCCAATAAAAAAAGGACCAAATTTAAACTTTTCCAAGACCTTAAATAAAAAATTCCATTCAACCCTATCAAAAGCTTTTTCCACATCAAGTTGGGCTACCGTTGGTATGCATGGTCAAACTAATTAGTCGAAGAATATTATCCAAAGCATATCTATTTTTAATAAAGCCTGTTTGATCTACATGTATCAATTTAGGTAAATATTTAGCAAGCCGAAAAAAGGGTAATATTTCTGTTATGTATCAAATATTACAAGATAATATGGATAAGTTGGAATGGGAGAAATCTAAGTTTAAATGGGAAAATGATTTAACTTTTGTTTTTCCTAAAGATTACTGGATGGATATGTGTTATGATAGTGTTACTAGATTGACAAATGCACGATATGGAATGGTTAATTATAATTTTTTGCATCAGTTATATTTAACTCATGAGAAATTGAAAAAACATGACCTTAGTAATTCAGATTCCTGTTTTAGATGTGGTACGTGTGTTGGAACTTTTTTACATGCTGTTTGGTCATATATGTATGTACAACCATTTTGGGAAGAAATTAAGTCAATTTTGGAAAAATTGTATAAGATTAAGTTACCATTAGATCCATCTGTTTTTTTTTACTGGGTTATGTGATTCCTTTAAAGGAATTGGGGTTGGATAAATTTCAAATCACATTTGTACATTTAGCGTTGTCCATAGCTCGAAAATGTATAAGACAGTGATTAGTATAATGCGATGGCATAATGAAATAAAAGCTTGCATTGTTATGGATAAAATTACTTATGTTTTGCTTGATAATTATTCTTTTTTTGTTAATAAGTGGTCATTATATTTGGAATATATGCATTTAGAGGTACTTTGATTTATTTTATTCCTTTTTTTAGTTTTTTTTTAATATATATTTCTTTGGCTCTCCTTAAGAGAGCTGGCTGAAGGGGTGGGAGGAGGGGGGGTTGTTTTTTTTTATTTTTATTTTTACATATATATAAAAATTTTGTTGTGAAGTGTATATTGTATGTTTACCAATAATTTTTCAATAAATAAAGTTTGGAATAAAAACTATAATCACAGCATCTTCATACTCTTGTGTTACACTCATGATGTTATACTACTTCCCTGTGACCAATTAAATTACATTCTTTTGCTGGGCCTACAAAGGAAGTTGATTAAGGATAAATGTGAGTTAATATAGCAATTGCAGAAGACCAACAACAGTAAATATTTGCATGACGAGATTAAAGAGGTCACAAATCGGAAGTAAAGCAGTAACTACAGAAGCTATAAAAAAAAGACGGCTCTACAATTATGGAAAAAGGAAAAAAAATAATCCAAAGATGGTCAGAATCGAAGTTCTATATGACAACAAAGACTGAAAGGACAACTTTGTTACTGGCAACAACGACAAGGCCCCAGCAACTGAAAGTCGAAAATGCTATGAAGAAAATGCTAAAGGGGAAATCATCAGGGCCAGATAACATTTTGGTTGAACAGTATGAAGCGTTAGAAGATTTTGGTGCAGAGAAATTAGCAATCATATTAAATCAAATATATAATAGCGGCAAAGTACCAGAAGATCTTTTAAAGACTGTATTCATTGCACTGCCAAAGAAGCCAGGTGCAATATTGTGTGGACAACACAGAACAATTAGTTTAATGAAGTCACCTCACAAAAAACTCTACCTAGAGTTATCCTGCTGAGAAGAAGAAGCCACAGATCAGTGAAGAACATTGTGGCTTCGTCAAAGTCAATGGAACATCAAACACCACTTACACTCTCAGGAATATTATCAAAAGGGTCAATAGAAGTACAACAAGACCTATACTTCTGCTTCATTGACATAGTGAAACACCAACCATCATGAGAATGCTTAAAGATATTAATATGGACAGAAAAGATATAAGAATAATCAGGAATCTCTATTGGCAACAAAGTGCAGCCATATGGAAAGACTATGAGATTGGTGAATATCAGCCAATAAAGCGAGGAGCCAGACAAGGTTGTAATCTATCACCAGACCTAGTTCTCCCTGTACAGTGAAAACATCATGAGAACCATACAAGACCTACCTGGAATAAATATAGGAGGACACAATTTCAACAACTTCTGCTATGCAGATGATACAGCATTGATAGGAAACAGTGAAGTAAATTGACAGAAATTAGTATCTACCATCAACACAGAGAGTGAAAGACTTGGCCTAACTTTAAACAAAAAGAAAACCGAAGTAATGGTAATATCAAATAAGCCTGATGTTCCAAATTGTAGGATCGTGTTGGGAAATGAAATCCTGAAACAAGTTCACAACTTCAAGTACCTTGGATCATGGGTAACATCTGAGGGCAAATGCAAAATAGACATAAAAGGAAGAATAGCCAATGGCAAGAACAGAATTTATAAAAATGTAAAACATCCTAACGAACAAGAAAAAGGCAATTAACATCTGCCTTCGAACTCTCAGCTGCTACATTCTTCTGATATTGATATATGGCTGTGAATCATGGACCATCACCAATGCAATGGAAAAAAGAAACAATGCAGCAGAGATGTGGTTTCTCAGAAGAATGCCGTGCATATCATGCACAGACAGGATAACAAATTAAGAAGTTCTACAAAGAACGAAAATAAAGCATATATTACTTAAAAGAATTAGAAAACAGCAATCAAAATTCTTTGGACACATCATACTAAGAGAACATTTAGTTACAACTGGAAACCTTGCAGGGGTAGACAGAGAATGAAAATGATAGATGGATTAACATCATGGTTAGAAACAGGGGAGGCGACAACTACTATTTGTAGGGTCAGAGACCATGATGAATGGAGAGACATTGTCACCCACGCCAAACGCCAAGGCACCTGAACAACAACAACAAAAGAGGTTATTGTGCTGGACCACAAGGTTGTGTAGTGATCCCCTCGGCTATCTGCTTCAAACAAACAAAGAAAACTCTGGAAGCTTTCAAAAAAATTATTCAAAATCTTCAGGTGTTTTCTGAACCATTAGCTTTCAAATGTGAGGGAAAAGGCTTGAACAAGTTAAAAGTATGTAAATATACAACCACCCACCTTCAACAGATGTCCAAAGAAATTGAGAATTTTTTTTTAGACATAGAGATGTGAATGATCATGGACCTATTGGCAATAAACATGGTGGGAACAAAAGGCTAATATGGGTTCTCAAAAGGTAATTGGAAATAATTGTGAGTCCATGAAGAATGAGTAGGGGAAATTAACTTGTGGGCTTTCTTCAAAGAATTGCCATTTGTATTGGAGGATTTAAACCATGCTTTTGCTTCTGCAAGGCTGAGAATCAGTAACCTGCTTGAGACTCAGCAGACATAAGCTAAATTCCACGATGGGGCCCAGAGATGCAGTTATCTGACAAAAAGACATCTGTGTACCAAGAACATTTAATCTTCCTGCTTGTTTTGTTCACAGTCTTTCAGGCAGAGTCCTAACCTTGACTCAAAATAAACCATTGTATTCAAAGTGATAAGCTAGAAAGTTGTGTTATTCAATAGAAGCCAAGGCATGCTAGCTTGCTCACCTATCTTTCTTTTTGTGCTGGGAATAGGTGCTTGGGTAAGCAGTTTTTGGGTAATATAAGCCATGGTCCCGCTGCTTAAGTTGGGGACTCTCCAAGAGGTGGCAACATCTCTCAGCAAGAAGAACTTCTAGAGTCCAGCCAATGTCCCAGTCGGGGGAGGTGGAGAAGCTGCTACCGGCACCCTGACAACCTAGTACAAGTGTGCGGTCGTTGCCTCACTTCGACAGTTGGGACCAGTCCAGGTGTTGATAAGTATAATTGGGAAGGGCTTGCAAATTTTAGTTTGATATCAGCTTTAGAATTTGTAATAAAGATTTGTATAAACTGAAGTGCTCTCGGCATGTGTGTCTATTTTCTTTCGGTAGCTCAAACACTGTGACCAATCTAAAACGAACAAAGTGAGAGGTACAAGTTTACCCAGGACACCATTTCCATTCATTCGCCCAGATTTCAGATTTCAGATTTCACAGATTTATTGTCAGAGTCAATACATGACATCACATACCACCCTGAGAATCTTTTTTTTTCTGAGGGTGCGGCAGAATTCCCACTAATTGGTGGTGCAAAAAATAAACTGCACACAACGTAAACATGTAAACAAATAAAAGAACTATAAACAGATAATAAATGTAAACAACCTGACTGTGCAATACAGAGAGAACAAAAGAAAATCAATGAAGGGCACAAGTAAGATTCCTTAAATGAGTCTCTGAAGTTGAAGACTCTGATGGTGGAGGGGTAGCAGATGTTCCTGAACCTGGTGGTGCGAGTCTTGTGGGACCTAGACCTCTTTCCTGATGGCAGCATCGAGAACAGAGAGTGTGCTGGGTGGTGTGGGTCTTTGATGATTGCTGATGCCCTCCGATGGCAGCGTTCCCTATAGATGTTCTCAATAGTGGGGAGGGTTTTGCTTGTGATATCCTGGGCTGCAACCACTACCTTTTGCAGGGTTTTATGCTCAAGGGCCTTGGTGTTCCCATACCAGATCATGATGCAGCTGGTCAGTACACTTTCCACCACACCTCTGTAGAAATTTGACAGGGTTTCTGGTGTCATACCAAACCTCCGCAAACTCCTGAGGAAGTAGAGGCATTGACATGCTTTCTTCACAATGCCATTGGTCCAGGAGAGATCCTCCAAGATTGTGACTCCCAAGAACTTAAATTTGCTCACCCTCTCCATCTCTGATCTCCCAATGGTCACTGGATTATATACCTCTGGGGTTCCTTCCCTGAAGTCAACAATCAGCTCCTTAGTTTTGGTGAAATTGAATGCAAGGTTGTTGTTGGTACATCATTCAGCCTAGTTTTCAATCTCCATCCTATATGGTGACTCATCCCCTTCCTTTATACAACCCACTACCATGTAGATAGTGTTATTGTTGTAAGGAATTACATAGTCGTAGATGTAAAGTGAGTCGAGCAAGGGGCTAAGAACACAGCCCTGTGGTTCTCGGAACTGATGGAGATCGTGCAGAAGAAGTTCTTACCAATCTACACTGACTGTGGTCTGAAGGTGAGGAAATCTGTGATTCAATTACAGTGGGATGTTAACCCCCAGGTCTTGGAGTTTGCTCATCAGTTTTGAGGGGATGATGGTTTTAAATCCAGAACTGTGGTTGATAAAGAACATCCTGATGTATACATCTTTGTTGTCCAGGTGTTCCAGGGCTTTGTGTAGTGCCAGTGAGATGGCATCGACCGTAGACCTGTCTATCCATGTCACCGCTCAGACAGGAGCTGATCTGCTTCATCACCAGCCTTTGAAAACACTTCATCACTGTTGATGTAAGTGCTGCTGGTCGATAGTCATTAAGGCAGGTTACTACACTCTACTTGGGCTCAATTCATGTGCTGGCATTCTAAAGTCCCATTTGGCATGCCCCCTTTAAGCCTAACAGATTCACTGGAACATTAAGGTGAGGAACTGTCAATGTGAATCTAAAAAAGTGTCAATGCAAATTGTTTTGAGGAATTAATCAAAATATCATCCAGAAAATCTACTAATCCGATATCATCAAACGCCCAAGCATGCCAGCCATCAGAGTTTGACTGTATTGGTTTGCTTGGGTCTTTGATGATACCGGATACATAAAACAGCTGACAACTTTGTGTCGACCTACAGTATAGAAACCTAATCCATGATCAATCTAACCCTTTCCTTTCTCGGTCCACAACTGTCCCCTTTCTCTTACGTTTATGTGCCTAGCTAAGAGTCTCAAACATCCCTTTGTGTTATCCTCACCCATTACTCCCGCAATGCTATCCAGGCACCTACCACTCTCTACAATAAAAATATATTACTGGCATCTCCCCAAAACTTTCCTCCACTCACCTTAAATGCATATCCTGTGGAATTGGTAAAAGGTGCTTGCTGTTTACTTTACACTGGCACAGATTCATGGGCCTGTAGTACCTAATAGCCTGAGATAGTGTGATCTCAGAACCTAAACAGGTTCAAGATTGGTCAGTACTTGGAGAGGAGACCACCTAGGAACACCAGATGCTGCAGGTTTCTGTGAGGGGCACTGGACAAAGTGGTGACTCTCTGCCTTATGGTAGACAAAAGTTAGAAAATTTAATGTATGTTATATTCTAAATGTAGTATTTTGTGACAATAATGGAACATTAACCTTTACCTTTATTTGTGACCATCATACACCTCCATTAAGCTGCCTCTCCTCCACCATTTCTCAACAAGCTTCAACAATTAATAAGAGGAAAATGACGAGATAACTTTTTTTAGTGATGTTGAGTAAGGGGTAGATAGAACATGGGATAATTCCCCACCCTCCTTCCATACCTTAGAAAGAACAGTGAGGGCTTTGATTTATTATCTAAATTGAAAGATGATGTTCCGAGAAGATTGTCATGCTCTGGCCTTGATTTTTACCATCAAGTCTCTGGTGGATTTGAATCTTCAAAAAGCTTCAAAGTTATTAGCCCAAATATTATTTTTATTTATACCTGCCTAATTTATTTAAAATTTACATTAAATGAATAACTGCAACAGATATTTTATTCTGTTTAAATTTATTAAACATTAAAAAATATTGCTTTTCACGGTCAGAGGCACTGTTTGAGCACCTATTGGACAATGGCTCCCTTCATATTTAAAATTCATTGGGCAATGTCAGAAATGGAACATTATGTTTAACACAACTGTGTTGCTTTGGCTGCACTCTTTCCATCTCATCCTGAGTTCAACCACATTTACAGGGATTTCTGACTTGACGTCTCCCATGGAAAGATGTGTGGAAAAGGTCAAAATTGCCCTCCAGACACCTACAGGGAGGTCAGCTGAGTTGACAGGAAGAATGCAGTATATTACTGGGTATATCAGTAATGGCAATAACCCCTTTCGCACCTCCTAGGAAGAGGGTAAACTTAGCGGGCATTCTGGACCCAGGGGGCCTTTCCCACTGCACCATGATTTACCAAGTTTGTTGGGAACCTGACATTTTAAAAGGGGTCCCTCCTCCAGCAGTGACATCATGAGTGATGTATTTACATACTCACAGGGCAATGAAATCCAGGTGGGAGTAAAGCACGTGTGCGCTCAATGTATAAAAGACCGTGGAAAAAAAACACGCACAATTTAATAAGACATATGTGCTCAATATATAAAAGTCCGTGGGTGGGCTCCAGATTGTTTAAACTTAGCACAAACTTAAGACAACCCCACAGACCAGCTTGTCATTGTTCCCTAAACACTAGAGTATGACAACAATTTACATAGCATTACATTGTATTAGGCGTTCCACCTTACCAGCAGCAAACAAACAGATGGGTTAAGTTTAACAAAAAATTTATTAACAAATTAACAATAATAGAATTACCTCAATAAACATAACACCCAACTCTCTACATTAACAACAGATATTTATAAGGTGTATGTGGGAGAAAAAAAAAGCTCAAAAGAAAACTCCCAAAACAAAACCTCAAGTCAGTCGTGTCAGCCAAAAAGGAGCAGCTCACAGAGGCTGGTCTCCAGGCTTGGAATTCTTAGTTTGGTTGCATGCTGGTCTTTTAGTTGGGCATGGAGACAGATGGATGTGATCACTGTAGACTTAAGACTTTCCTGAGTTTTGAATGTGGCAACAACCACAGGGGAATTTTCACCCAGTGACCTCCTAGTCACTACATGAGGTTCTTGCCTCCGATGCCCACTTTAGGGTTAACAAGTGACTTTCTGTCACATGTTTTCCCCTCTAAACACTCTCTCTTGGGTTGTCAAGTGACTCCTATCATACAAAATCCTCCTCTTGGAAGGGGACCGGGGAAGCTAGGTCAGACACACAAGCACTCTGGGGATCAGAGTGGCACAAACTGCTGTCAGGACAACAGTGCAGGCACCCGCAGACAAAGTAGCACAGCCTCCTTTCTCTCACTGAAACTACTGGGTGAGCACACTGACAGACAGTTACGGATGGCAGTGCTAACACCCGTAAACGAAGCAACTCAGCCTCTTGTTTGCTGAAGCTGCCGGGTGAGCACGCACACACAGACTGACCGACCGTCTGACTGACTGCCCTCCAACCAGCCATCTAACCTGTTCAAAACTCAACGCTCTGGGCTCTTCAACTGCCTTGGTGCATGCCTTCAGCTCTCCCAATTGGTGGAGAGAGGTTTCAGCACTTCCCACACAGCTGCCATCTTTCCCAGTGCTACTTTAGCGCTTCAGAGCAGTGCATGATCCTCTCTCTCCCGCTGTAGGTTCAGTCCTGTCCCTGGTCTGAAAATAAAATTGTCCAGGGTCTATAACATAGGTGTTAAAAGTAATCTTGTGATGATTTAAAGCACAGGCATGAGCAAACAGCCCCGCCAACTGCACAGTTATATTCCATAACGCGGCTATGGACTGATGCAAGCCATTAATTCAAGTAAATCATTCACACCGCCACAGAATGATTAACAAGTTAACTTAGCCGGGTTCTGACACTTGTCAGAGTCAGAGCCCAGTTGATTTTTACTCGCCCTGCCCAGTTGGAACCTTTCACATCGCCAGATAACCTGCTCCAGACCCGCTAATTTGGCCAGTTCAATCCACATGTACTTGGCAATGTGAAATGAAGAAAGCAAAAGAAACAGAAAACCATAAATTGTAAAGCAGAAAAATAATTGACACGGGCATTTAAAATTTGAAGACAACAAAAACTGAACAGACACAACTAGATAAGCTCAATGAACATGAAAGATATGAGAAATTTTATGACAAATATTTATCATTTCTAATTCAATGAGAATTGGAAGCTTTCTTTTCAACTAAAATGATCTTATAATCTTTTGAATTCTATTAAAAAAGCACTCCTGGGATTCTATTATTTTGGAAGTTGTGAGAGGAAATCTCTAGCTTCACAACCTCAAGCAAATCTTATTACATCTATAAATAAAACAAAGGTAATACCAATAAACCATCATGCTGTCATTTGATAATATCCTCATCCGTTTATAGCTTGCCTTCAGTCTTTGCTCTAAGATGGCAGTGCACTAATCAGGAAGTTTGAAGAGAATAGTTGTGATTGATCAATTGTCTTATGATTTCTTGGCTAAGAGAAAAAAATCAATATCTGCAGAAACCTCTTATCATGGATTTACAAGGATATTTTTTTCTTTCCTTGAAGATATGAATTCTCATTGCAATTTTTCTTTGCTGCAGTTTTCACAACAACTGCATGTACTGAACAAATACTTCATATGATATTGAAGGAGATGCCCTCTTCTTAATATGCTAATGAACTAAGAGGTTTTGTTGGAACACAGCACACTTGCAGAACAAAACAGTGGGGAGTCAGAACTAGCAGTTTAAAGGTGAAATATTATTCAGATTTATTCAAAGTAGGAATCCAGGAACTGAATAATTCATGTAATGGTTAATAATAGAGAAGTCGAGTAAATTACACAACAAAATAGCTCTTAAATAAAAATAAGTGCTCAGTGTTAATAATAATGCAATAATAACTCAAAACATTTCCACATTCCCAGCCACATTTCTGTGCTAACGTAAAAAGCCACTCAATAATTATGTGAATTTAGCTAATAGTAAGAAAGGAAGGTTGGAGGTGTTGTGGATAGTGTTGAAGGTTGTCATAGGTTACAACAGGATATCGACAGGCTGCAGAAAGTGACAGATGGAGTTCAATTCGGAGAAGTAATGCATTTTGGAAGGTTGCCATGTAGGTTGATGGAGGATTCTGATCTATTGGCCTTCATTGGTTGGGGGATTGAGTTCAAGGGTTGTGAGGTAATATTACAGCTCTATAAAACTGGTTAGACCACCCTTAGAATAAAGGCAATTTTGGGTAATATTACATTTCTGTTTTATTACATGACAATAAATAGTGTCTGTTTTGATTGTGGTCAACTTATTATATTATAGGAAGGATGTGGATACTATAGAGAATGTGCAGAGGATTGGAGAATGTGTCTTACACAAGGCTTTTATCTTTGGAGCAAAGAAAGATGAGAGGTGACTTAATAGAGTTATACAAGATTACAAAAGGCACAGATAGGTGGTCAGCCAGCATCTTTTTCCTGGAATAGAAGTAGCAAACACTAGAGGACATCTATACAAGGTGAGGGGAGGAAAGTTTAAGGGGTAGGCTTTTTACACAGAGAGTGGTGGATGCTTGGAATACATTGCCGAGGTGGTGGTGAAGGCTGATACAATAATAGGGTTATTAAAAAAAACCCAGACAGGCACATGGTTGCAAGAAAAATAGAGAGTTATGGGTGTGAGCTGGAGTTAGCTTAGATTGCTGAGTAGCTTTATATAGGTTGGCATAACATCATGGGCACAGTACTGTGTGGTACTGTTCTATGTTCTACATTCCAAGATAAATATTTTGGTCCCAAACATTTTACATAATTTCATTTTATTGGAAAAGAAACATTGCTCAAAAATACATTTTTAGCAGATGAGCAAATAATTACAGTTGAACATTTTGAAGTTTATCAAATATTGGTGGTGGGGGGTGATTTAATGATATCACTTTGTGGATTAGTCAACTGCAGTGTTAAATTACTGGCAATGATAACTCAGACTTGGGGACAAAGGTTGAAACTGAACTCCAATCTATCATCGTAGCCGAATCAGCTATTTGAACCTAAGGCCTTCTAATTCTGAGTAAAGGCCCACAGCCTTGAAACATTAACCTCTTTATCTTTCCACAGACATTACTTGACCCATTGAGTGCTTTCTGTATTTTCTGTTTTTATTTCATTCACATGAATTAGGTACCACTTCTATTCCTGGAATGCCAGCCTGGAGAAGTTCTCCTCTGCATTCTGCCAAGTTTCCCACCTGTCACTTTTGGTTTGTTCGCCCATGGTGGTTTCCTTTTCCCTTCTCGAGTTCAATAAGAATTTGAACAGAGCTTGCTTCCACACCTCTTTTCTTTGCAAATATGTCTGATTCCAACTCACTCCAGATGCTAGCATTTCTAACATTTTCTGTATTTATTTAGGTCGGAATTAGTTTGTTCTCAAGCCAAGATTTCAAATCTTCTTTTGCTCTGCTCCTCATTGTACATACAGCAAATGTAATCATTCCCATCCATCCCCTTTTCCCTAATTATAAACTACTGGGATTTAAGAGTTCACCTGCCTCCTAATTTTATTACTTTCTGTTTTCATTCCAGACACTGCAAAATCTTGTTTGAAGATGAATTAACTCAAATATGGCAAAATCTTTAAGGATTTTATACTTGTATATTTGGCCACATACCACCCTAATGCCAAGATATAGATACTGTGGCTTCAGCTAGTGACAAATTTACCAAAAGTTCAGGAGAACGAAGAATGAGATAAGCTCGAGAAGAATGGGTGAGGGAGAAAGTTTCAGAGTAAGTGGGCAATGTCAATTGTGGCCATACCCATGACTTACTAAAATGGTTAGGTGTGTGGCAACTGTAAAATTAACCTGAGCCAGTAGCCTTTATCATCTGCTCACAGATTTTACATGGAACTGATGAGAGGCAAATCCTTCACAAAAATCAGACATACATTATTAAATAGAGTCAAAGTGTGTCAGATTAACCTCACAGTAAAAAGACAAAACTCTGTGCTCTGATATAAATTGAATGTATGGAGTTAAATCTCCTGACTGAGGCTCACAGATCTGAAATAATGACTGTTTCTCTTCTGGAGATGCTACCTGATCTGTCAGGTGTTTCTGGCATTTGCTTTATTTATTTTTGGCCTGAATTGGTTTGCCCCAATGCCAAAGTTTCCAATCACCTTTTGCTAGGCCTCCCCCACCCCCCACCCCAACCCACCCGCATGACTCCTTTGTCCACTCCTCCCTCCAGACCAATCGTCTTCTTAGGACCTACCCCTGTGTACCCACACCTCCTCTCTCAGTAGCATTCAGTGGCTCAAACAGTCCTTCCACGTGAAGCAACATTTCTCTTGTGAATCTGTAGGGGTCATCTACTGCATCCAGTGCTCCTGCTGTGCTCCATCTGCTGGGTGCAGACTGAGAGATCACTTTGTCGAGCACCTCGGCATGGATCTCCTGGTGGCCACCCATTTCAATTCTCCATCCAATTCCCTTGCCAACATTTCTGTCCATGGATTCTTGTACTGCCAGACTGAGACCACCCGTAAATTGGAGGAACAACATCTCATCCTCTGACTTGGCAGCCTCCAATTGGATGGTATTAATATCGACTTCTCCAGTTTCATTAAATCCCCCTCACCCCACCCCTTGCTTCCCCATCGCTTCTCCATTCCCGGTCTCCTTTCGCACAGATGTGATAAATTCTACCTCATCCCTTATCACATCCAATTAACACCTTTTGTTGGTCTGGATTCCTCCCCCATTTTGTTTGAA
Organism: Narcine bancroftii; assembly: GCF_036971445.1. NCBI lineage: Eukaryota > Metazoa > Chordata > Chondrichthyes > Torpediniformes > Narcinidae > Narcine > Narcine bancroftii. The sequence continues at coordinate 296,649,119 of NC_091469.1, read as the reverse complement.
TTCAGAGACTTTCTGATATATTCTGCTTCTGCCTTTTTTCTGATTTTTTTTTCCTTGAAGAAGGGCTTAGGTCTGAAACATCAGCAATATATCATATATGTTTTTGACACAGCCGCTGCTTTCCAGAAAATTGTTCCCAAAATTGCAGAATGCAGTCTGTGTAAAAGGTCCTGGAAGAAAAATATCTCGTTCTGAAATTATTCTTCCTGGACTCCTAGAAAATTTCACTGATTAAACCCAACTGCAGGCATTTGACATTATTGATGATATTCGACACTGTACATTGGACGTAGGTTATATATCATGGTCGACGTTGATGCAGTGGCATCTCATGTCGACCAATAACACCGCACCTCAGGTATTTAGTGTAAACGCACGGTGAGATCAGAATTTTTACCATTCTGGAAGGAAGGTGGGGAAAAAAAACATCAGTTATATGTAAAAAAAACGTATTTGTCTCTTATAGATGCTGAATAATAGAGCTGAATTCCTCCAGCCTTCAGCAATCTTTGGCCTTCTATGATGCATTGATCCCACACATCATATCCAGCTCTATTTTATCACTCTGTGGTGCACAACAATTTCTATTTCTCACATGCTCTGCATACTAAACACTTGTAGCCTTCAAGGTGACATTGCATAGATGTCAAATCCTAGTTGCCTTAGGGATTGTCCTGTTCATCTGGTGTCAAACAAGTGGAAATGCTTTGCTATGGAGTCATTCACCAGTGAAGATGCTCACACAGGCAGCATTCAACTCTGCATTACACTGCTTGAGGCATGTCTCCTTCTGAAATAACATCAAATGTGGATGGCTCGGAGCAAGTTTGCTGCTAAGGTCTTTCCAGCTAGATCCAATGTGATTCATTACTAATTTAGAGTCATGTTGAAAATATCTTACCTTATTTATAAATTCTCCTCCATAACACCACTAAGGAATTCGTTTCATAACGATCCAACACTAAAATCACTTCCTTCTATTATTCTTTAGTCTGCCTTGTAAGCTTAGGTATATTCAGGAATATTAGCCTAAAAATGTGTTCGTAATTTTTATTTCTGTTTGTTTTTGCATGGAATTACCACACAATTAATTAGGCCCTTCAGCTCTACCAATCATAGATAAGTAGTTCTTGCAGGCAGTATCATGTGTCTTCCCCAGAAAATTAGTAGTTCTCCAGTTATGCTCATTGTTCAAATCCAATATGTCTTGAAAATCTTATAATGCTCATGCAAGATCACTTTGGAAAATATGCCTGACTCTAGGCAAACTATTAGCTGTTGCACCTTAATTATTTATGAGCATTACAAGACTCAGAAAAGACAGCAGAAATAATATCAGAAAATACTGGAAATTCTCAACAGGGTCAGACAGCATTGGTGGGGAAGGAGACAAAGCTAACATTTCATCAAGGTCTTTACTATTTTTATGTTGGTAATGTTGATTTACTGCAAGTAGATCCCCCCAAAATATGCAGTGGAAATCAGTGATTACCCAGTATTCACTCGTGTTTTCAACTTTCACCCTCTATGAAAAGAGGAGCCCACTCCCTGAGGTCAATGGAAACCCTGCAAGGTCATGACCTACCAAACGCAGGACTGCAAAGATGGCTCATGGAACCAAACAGAGGTGCGCAACGGAGCATAACAAAGACAACACCAATGGGAGGGGGGACCAGCTGAGAAAGACCCGACAGCAAGGCTCCCAGCGGGAAGATATAGAAAATAATGGGAATGGGAGGGATGAGAATGAAAAAAGGAAATCAGAGACATAACAGATAACCAGCCCAGAAGAAGAGGACCAACATCAAGACACCATAAAAAAAAACAACAAACTGAGACAAACAGCCCAACAAGAAAGTCAGAAGAGACACAGATACAAGGAAGAGATGTAGAAGACACAAATCCTAGAGCAGACACAGAAGAAGAAGGAAAACATCAAGCTCTGCACAGAGAAATAGAAGTTAAAGGGAATGGACAGTACATAGATTAAAAAAAATTCAAGAATATATGGAAGCATCAAAAGAATGGCTGACATGAGAATTTAGTGAAATAAAAAAAAGAATAAAAGGTACAGAAGAAAAAGTGAGTAGATTAGAGCTGGTCATGACAGAAATAGGGAAAAGGGTAGACAAGGTGGAAGAACGAGAAACAGTCGTAGAAATGGAAGTGGACGACTTAAAAAGAAAATTAGAAGAAACTGATAAAAAAGTTAAAGAAACACAGGAGTTGTTAGCTCAGAAGTTGGATATAATGGAGAAACAATATAAAGATAGTGGGTCTTAAGGAAGATGAAGAAGGCAAAGATATGAAAGAATGTATAAAAGAATGGATCCCCAAGGTCCTGGGAATGCCAGAAATACAGGAAGGAATGGAAATAGAAAGGGCACACAGAACATTAGCCCCATAACCACAGCCACAACATAAATCAAGATCCGTTCTAGTAAAATTCCTGAGATATATGACAAGAGAAAATATATTGGAGAAGGCAATGAAAAAATGAGAAAGGACAAAAAGCCACTGGAATACAAAGGTCAAAATTTTTTTTTCTACCCAGACATAAGTCTTGAGCTCCTGAAGAAGAGGAAGGAGTTTAATGCAGCAAAATCGATCCTATGGAAGAAAGGCTATAAATTTATGTTAAGATATCCAGTGGTGCTTAAAATAGTTATCCCGGGGCAGCAAAGCAGACTGTTCTCGGATCCGGAGAAAGCATGAGAATTTACAGAACACCTGCAAAACAGAAAGAGAGTTAAAAAGATGTAACAAGAACAAGAATGACGTCAAACTTCATATAAAGAAGAAAAATAATGTATAAGTAAGAACTAAGAACTAAGAAGGGGAAGAAAAGGGAAGAAAGGAAGTAAGGGGGGAATTAAGAGAGTGAGCTTTGTTATATGTGAAGATAAAAGTCTTTTCTGGAGGGGGGTTGGGTGGGAGAGAATAACAGTCACTGCGAAATCAGTTGACGCTTGCGAGTGGGTTCGCAATCCAAATGGAGAGGGGAGTTGTGGTTGCCCAGCAAGGGCCAAGGGGCAACTCAGAGAGGGAAGGAGCATTTGGGGTTAAGGGAATAGTGGAAATATTTTATGTTTTAGAAGTGTTGTCTTACAGTGCGTTCAAAAAAAAAACAGAAATGGATATGGGGGAAAGGTGGTAATGAGGAAGTGAAAATGAGAGGTAAACAAAGTATGAAATGGCCATGTTGAACTATATGACTATAAATATTAACAGAATACATAACCAATTCAAAAGGAAGAGGCTGTTAAATTTACTGAAGAAAGAAAAAGTTGATATAGCATTCATGCAGGAAACACATCTAACTGAAGTGGAACACAGAAATTAAGGAGAGACTGGGTAGGGCTCGTAGAGGCAGCATCATATAATTCAAGAGCCAAAGGAGTAGCTATATTAATCAATAAAAATGTACCAATCAAAATAGAGGAAGAAATAATAGATCCAGCAGGTAGGTATGTAATGATAAAGTGTCAGATATATTAAGAATTTTGGAATTTGGTCAATATATATGCACCGAATGAAGAAGATCAAAAATTTATGCAAGATATCTTTTGAAGATTGCAGATACGCAGGGGAATATACTGATAGGAGGGGACTTTAACCTTAATTTGGACTCAAAAATGGATAAAACTGGTCAAAAGACTAGCAGAAAGGACAAAGTAACCAAATTTATGGTTAAATCGATGCAAGAAATGAAACTTTTGGATATATGGAGGAGACAACACCCAAAGGAGAAGGAATACTCATATTATTCGGGTTGACATAAAGCATACTTAAGGATAGACCTGTTCCTGTTGTCAGCCCACATCCAAGGGAGAGTTAGAAAAACGGAATATAAAGCTAGATTGTTATCGGATCACTCACCCCCATTATTAGCAATGCAGCTGGACGACATCCAACCGAGAACATATAGATGGAGATTATAGTCCATGCTACTTCAAAGACAGGATTTCAGAGAATTCATTGAGCGACAAATTAAAATGTACTTTGAAATAAATACGGAATCAGTGAAAAATAAATTTATACTATGGGATGCAATGAAAGTGCTTATCAGAGGGCAGATAATAAGTTATGTAACTAAGATGAAGAAGGACTACAATCGGGAAATAGAACAGCTGGAAAGGGAAATAGCAAGTATAGAAAAAGAATTAGCAACAAGGGAAGATAAAACAAAAAGAAGAGAATTGGCGGACAAAAAAATAAACTATGAAACACTACAAATGTACAAGGTGTAGAAGAACATAATGATCACAAAACAGAAGTATTATGAGCTAGGAGAAAAAACACACAAAATACTAGCTTGGCAGCTTAAAACAGAACAAACTAAAAGAACGGTATTGGCATCAAGGAAAAAGGACAAACAAATTACATATAACCCAACGGAGATCAATGAAAACTTCAAGGAATTCTACAAGCAATTGTAACGAACTGAGAATGAAGGGAAGAAGACAAAACAGATGAGTTTCTAGCTAAAAGTGAACTACCGAAATTGCAAGAGGAACAAAACAAATTAATAAAATCATTTGAAATAGAGGAAATACAGGATATATTAAAAAAACTACCGAACAATAAAACACCAGGAGAGGATGGACTCCCAATAGAATTCTATAAAACATTTAAAGACTTATTAATTCCTCTTCACCTGAAAGTAATGAACCAGATTGAAGAAACACAAAACATGCCAGATTCATGCAAAACAGTAATAATTACAGTAATACCAAAGACGGGGAAAGATCCACTAACACCAGCAACGTATAGACCAATACCCCTACTCAAAACAAATTATAAGATAATAGCTAAACTATTAGCAAACAGATTTGCCGACTGTGTACCAAAAATAGTAAAACTAGATTAAACTGGATTTATTAAGAAAAGACGAACAACGGACAATATTTGTAAGTTCATTAACTTAATCCATGCAGTACAAGGAAACAAGATGTCAACAGTGGCGATTGCCTTAGATGCAGAGAAAGCCTTTGACAGTGTAGAATGGAATTATTTATTCAAAGTACTACAGAGGGGTTCAACCTACCAGAGAAATATATTAATTGGATTAAAGCATTATATAAGGGACCATTGGCGAAGGTGACAGTAAATGGATATATATCAAACCAATTTAAATTCAGCAGGTCAACTAGGCAGGGATGTCCACGATCTCCCTCACTGTTCGCGTTAGCTATAGAACCATTGGCAGAACTGGTAAGAACAGAAAATAAAATAAGAGGGATAAAAATAAAAATCAGTCTATTTGCAGATGACATCATAGTATACTTAACAGAACCAGAAATATTAATAAAAGAATTACATAAGAAATTGAAGGAATATGGAGAAGTATCGGGGTACAAGATCAATGCAAATAAAAGTGAAGCGATGCCAATGAATAATGCGGATTTAACAAAGATTAAGAAGGAATCACCATTTAAATGGCAAACACAAGCAATCCAATACCTAGGTATTCAACTAGATAATAATCTAGGCCATCTATACAAATTAAATTATCAGCCATTAATGAAGAAATTACAAGAAGACTTAGAACATTGGAAAGATTTACCACTAACACTGATAGGAAGGGTAAATTGCATTAAAATGAATACCTTCCCAAAGATACAATACCTATTCCAATTGTTACCAATTCACCTAACAGAGAAATTCTTCAAGGAGCTAATGATAATAATAAGGAAATTCTTATGGAAAGGGGGGAAACTGAGGATAGCGCTAGATAAATTAACAGAATGGTACAAACAAGGGGGCTTACAGCTACCAAACTTTAAGAATTATTATAGAGCAGCACAATTAAGATACCTATCAGATTTTTATCAAACAAGGGAAAAACCAGATTGGACCAGATTAGAGCTAGATAAAACAGGGGAGAAGGTACCTGAACATATACTATATAAATGGGATGAAAAGCTGGTGCAACATGGGAATTCACCAGTACTGCACCCACTGCTCAACATTTGGAAGAAGATTCACGTAGAAAGAAAAAAAACAAATTATCAACTACCAAAATTAATATTGACGCAAAATCAACTAATCCCCTTCACAATAGATAACCTTTCCTTTAGAGAATGGGAGAGAAAAGGGATCAAAAGAATACAAAATTGTTTTTCGGGAAAGAAATTATTATCTTTTGAACAAATCAAGTGCAAATATGGTATAACTCACGGTACAATGTTTGCATACCACCAACTGAAAACCTACTTGAAGGACAAATTGGGAAGCAGGCTGAGGTTACCAGAAGGAAGCAATTTTGAATATGTGATTACAGACACAATGATAATTAAAAGATTTATAACAAACATGTACATCAAACTGCAAGAGAAAGAGAATGAGGAAATAAGCTGTAAACCCAAACAAAAGTGGGAACAAGATCTAAACATAAAGAAACATGGGAAAAGCTATGCTCCGGAACTATGAGAAATACAATAAACTCGAGGTTACGCATGATACAATATAATTGGTTACGCAGGCCCAAAAGTTAAATAAATGGGACCCAACAGTATCAGATAGATGTTTTTGCTGTAAGAAGGAATCGGGAACAACAGTACATGCAATTTGGGCATGTGAGAAAGTGGAAAAGTTTTGGGAAGATCTAAATCAGGTATTAAATAAAATCACAAAAAAACAGCATACCAAAAAATCCAGAGATCTTTCTTCTAAGTAATATAAGAAGTAAAGAACTTGGACTCGATTTGGATGGAGTACAAAAAAGATTTATTATGATAGCCTTAGCTGTAGCATTGAGTCAACGCTGCTGAAGATCCAGCTGCGCTGGGTGGGTCACGTCTCCAGAATGGAGGACCATCGCCTTCCCAAGATCGTGTTATATGGCGAGCTCTCCACTGGCCACCGTGACAGAGGTGCACCAAAGAAAAGGTACAAGGACTGCCTAAAGAAAGTTCTTGGTGCCTGCCACATTGACCGCCGCCAGTGGGCTGATATCGCCTTAAACCATGCATCTTGGCGCCTCACAGTTTCGGCGGGCAGCAACCTCCTTTGAAGAAGACCGCAGAGCCCACCTCACTGACAAAGGCAAAGGAGGAAAAACCCAACACCCAACCCCAACCAACCAATTTTCCCCTGCAACCGCTGCAACCGTGACTGCCTGTCCCGCATCGGACTTGTCAGCCACAAACAAGCCTACAGCTGACGTGGACATTACCCCTCCATAAATCTTCATCCGCGAAGCCAAGCCAAAGAAAGCAAAAAAATGTATTATGTCAACCTGGAAATCAAAAGATAGCCTGAGAATACAGCAATGGTACATAGAAATGAATAAATGTATTCCATTGGAAAAAATAACATATAATTTAAGAAATAACATCACAGTATTCAAACAAATTTTGGAACCGTATATGGAACACAGCAGAGAAGTCCTACCGCGGACCTCCACCACCTAAAATGACAGAATGAGAAGAAGACGAAATGAACTGACCCAGTGTGTAAAAGTAGATGACACAATTTCCTTGTTTATTTTCATTGTGTGATGACATTGTTTAATGGGTTTAATGTATCATATATGTTGAATGTTGAGTGGGGGGGGTGAAGGAGGAAGGGAAAGAAGGGGGGAAAAGGGGAGAAAATGACACTGTGTATATTCAAGAAGGAAATGTTTAAGTGTATTTTGGTCAATATGGTTCATAGTGTGAAAAATAAAAAAATTTAAAAAAGAACGTTAAAAAGTTAAGATCAAAGGAAAAGAGGTAATACAAAAAAGTCTAGGAAGGCAAAGGCTGATTTCTCAAATTCTACGAAGAACCTTTTTTTTTAATATCCAAGTCACCACAGAAATCTTTAGCCATTCCTTCCGCCACGGGTTCAGACTGACCACTAGCTTCTATTAACATCATATATAAGATACAGGTAGAAGTATTTTTTTAGAGATACTTCACGGAAACAAGCCCCTCCGTCCCATGAGCTCATGCCACCCAAATACACTGATTAACCTACAAACCCCATAGGTGTATGGAGGGTGGGAGACAGCAGGAGCATCAGAGGAAACCCGTGCAGACTCCCTAAAGGCAGTGCCGATTTGAATCCGGGCTGCTGATACTGTGATAGCATTGCATTAATCGTTATACTAACAATGTCACCCAAGATCAATTATCCAACACAGAAAGACCCCTTTTAATTCTATTTGTTGATTTATTTTTAATCAGAGCCTTTATTTACTTGTTATCATCCTTTCTCTATACCATTTTCTCCTTTTTCCCTCTTTTTGAGACAAAATATTCCATCCTCCAGACACTCATTTAATCTATCCACACGAGTGCACAATGCACTGTGATGCAGCCAACACCTTAGATAATCTTTATTGCTACATCTAAATTACCTTGGTACTGAAACATTGACTGTCATTTCTACCCATGGATGCCGTCTTACCTACTGAGCTCCTCCAGCAGTTTTTTTCCTTACTTTGTTGTTCAACTATCCCAGTGTACTGTATGTGTGAGCAGCTTGTACACTTGAAATGAGTGAAAGACAATGTGAAGATGCATCTATTGTCCTCACCAGTATTCAATCCATCTAAGTATTGAATCTATCTGAAGAAGAAGCAAACAAGTTCCTTCTCATATGCAAAATTTTGCCACCTGTTTTGCCCCAAACCAGCAACAACCAGCAAAAGGGTTACATTTTAACTCTACATGTATTAATAATTTTAACTATATATCTTACTGAAATTAACCCCACTATATGCCTCTAATAGTAAATGTACAGATATATTTATAAAAAAGTGTGTAGGGGAAAAAAAACCCAGACCATTTCAGTCTGTGGTTAATATTCAAAAAAAAGGAAAAATCCTGAAAGTAAGTCAGTCCAAAAATACAGTCCACATAATTCACTCTCAAAGTTCAATGTGCAAATTTATTTCTTCAACTGATAACAAAAGAATTTTGAATGAACATTGGAAAGAGAGATGCCTGATGTTGCTTGCAGTAAACTTAAGAATCCTTTGCAGGTTTCTTCACCCTGGACTTCCCTTGGTTCTTCAAGGTTGGCTTTATTAACCACCTCACTTATGAAGCCTGTGCATTTCACACAGCTTTCCACAATTTACTTCTTTAATTCCAGGCTCAAAGTGATCTTTTAGTCACACTTGAATTCGGTCAGCCAGAACTGTTCTCAACACAGAACAAGTCCTGTCTCTGTGTATCCTTCTGGCCGCTTCACTGAGCTCTATCTGCTTCAGCAATTCGGATCCCCTCCTCCTCAGAAGCTCTAGCAATTAATGCATTCTTCTCTCATTCTTATCTGCACAGCTTGACCTTGGCAAACCAGCACTGAGCTGTACCACCATCAATGTTACACAGTTTTCAGTAGAAACCCATCCTTTTAAAGTAACAGTCCAGAGTCGAAAAGGTCAGTCCGTGGTCCATAACTTGCTTTAATGACAAAATCCAAATGGTGGCTGTGTTATTGTGCGTGTAAATAAGAACTACATTTCCCAGCATGCAATGTGCATGGTCGGGTGGAAACAGGAAGTGACATTTAACGGAGGATGTCGTTGGAAGTCGGTTGAAGCAGCTCAAGGAAAATAAAGTCGGTTAAGCGTTCAACCCACATAAATTTGTTCTTCTTTAAAGAACAAGCATAACATGGTATAAGAAGTGTCAGAGTGAGTAAGGGAAGATAATAATTCATAAGTATGGAGAAGTTAAGTCCTCCTACACAAACACAATTTACTAGCAATCTAACCAATATCTGGAAACACTTCAAACAGCGATTCAATATTTATTTAGAATCTGATGGAATGGGAGAGACCGATGGAAAATGGGAAGCGTCTATATTTCTGCATGTGATGGCTGAAATTGCCTTGGACACCTATAACAGTTTTCAAATTGATAAGACAGGTTTCACGTTGGACACACTGATGATAAAATTTGAGGAGTAGTTTGTTTCACGTAAAACTGTGACATTTGAGAGATCCAAGTTTTTCTCTTTTAACCAGAAACAAGGTATGAGCTTTGTCCAATACTTAGCCAAGTTTCAGCCACTGAGTAAGTCCTGTGAATTTGGAGATTTGAAAAATTCTTTTTATTTTTAAAATATTTTTATTGAGTTTAATAAAATAATCTCATATACATGTTGCATTGACATAACAGAAGGAAATATCAAAAAGTATACATAATATATAACTGGTAAAATGCTCTAATTTACAGTTACCCATTTCCTTTATCAATTGTTAATTAATATTATTAAGATTAATAATGAAAATCATATGAATTACTTTATAAGAAATCTGCTCACAACTCAGTAAAATATCTATTAATATTAATATTGTAGTCTTTCTTTCTTTTTGGCTTGGCTTCGCGGACGAAGATTTATGGAGGGGGTAAAAGTCCACGTCAGCTGCAGGCTCGTTTGTGGCTGACAAGTCCGATGCGGGACAGGCAAACACGATTGCAGCGGCTGCAGGGGAAAATTGGTTGGTTGGGGTTGGGTGTTGGGTTTTTCCTCCTTTGCCTTTTGTCAGTGAGGTGGGCTCTGCGGTCTTCTTCAAAGGAGGTTGCTGCCCGCCAAACTGTGAGGCGCCAAGATGCACAGTTTGAGGTGATATCAGCCCACTGGCGGTGGTCAATGTGGCAGGCACCAAGAGATTTCTTTAGGCAGTCCTTGTACCTTTTCTTTGGTGCACCTCTGTCACGGTGGCCAGTGGAGAGCTCGCCAGATAACACGATCTTGGGAAGGCGATGGTCCTCCATTCTGGAGACGTGACCCATCCAGCGCAGCTGGATCTTCAGCAGCGTGGACTCGATGCTGTCGACCTCTGCCATCTCGAGTACTTCGACGTTAGGGATGAAAGCGCTCCAATGGATGTTGAGGATGGAGCGGAGACAACGCTGGTGGAAGCGTTCTAGGAGCCGTAGGTGATGCCGGTAGAGGATCCATGATTCGGAGCCGAACAGGAGTGTGAGTATGACATCGGCTCTGTATACGCTTATCTTTGTGAGGTTTTTCAGTTGGTTGTTTTTCCAGACTCTTTTGTGTAGTCTTCCAAAGGCGCTATTTGCCTTGGCGAGTCTGTTGTCTATCTCATTGTCGATCCTTGCATCTGATGAAATGGTGCAGCCATATAAACTCCAATTAATTAACTTACATTATGAAACAAAGAAAAAAAACTAAAAAATTTAAACTAACACTAATCTAACCCCTCCCTCTAATCAAGCTTATTGGGAAGATTTTGAGGAAACATTTTTTTGATCTTTATCCATGATTTTAAAGGCTAAAATAGATCCACACCCTTTAATTGCCTTGTTTAGCTTTATTCGTGATCTGACTATATCTTTGTCTGTATATCAAGAGAAGCTTTTTTAGCTTTTAGTATGCTGAGGGGTTTAATGAAGTGGAAAGATGAATTTCCACCAACTCATGGGCTTTGGCTACTTGATGTATTGGCATATTTAAGTTTGGGAAAAAATAGATATTATATCAAAGATAAAAACTTCCAGTTTGAAAAGATATGTAGTCTATTTATAGATTATTATCCTGGTTGGCAGTTTTAGGCTGTTGGGCTGCTCCACAATGCTCCATTTGGCTTTTGGAGGTAGTGATCTGATCCAGTTTCATTGTTCTCTTTTTTTTTAAATGTAAGATTTGAAACTCATTAAAGACAGAATAGTTTGCAGAATCCCAGATAATGGACTTCGAGAAAGTCTGTTGCCTGAAAATGATTTGACTCTGGAAAAGGCTGTGAATATGTGTAGAGCAGCAGAAATCACATGAGCACAAGCTAAGGAGCTGCACAAGATAGACACAACGGTTAAGGAACTGCACAGGATAGACACAACAGTGCATGTGATGAAAACAGATTAGAGCACCAGGAATTTCCCAAAGCAACAACAAAGCAAAGTGGTAAGCTCAATCAGCAAATGCAGCAGATGTGGAGGTAGACATATTCCAAAGATATGTCTATGGAAAGTTCTATAAATGTGGGAAGAAGAATCAATTTGCAAAGTGCTGCAAAGTAGGGGATACCAGGAGAAAGGTATTCACAGTGGATGAAGAAGTGGAGGAATTACACACACAACATATGATCTTAGCCAAAAGGCCAAGAAGTGAAAGATGGGGGGGGGGGGGGAAGGGAGGGGAAGGAAAAAGAGAGGACTCGGCAAACAAAGATCTGTAAAAGGGGATGATGGCTCCCCTATAATACTTGATTAATACGAGTCTGTAAAACTATAAATAAAATTTTCAATAAAAAAAGAAATGGAGGAATTCTTTGTGGATTCACTGCACACTGCTTATGACAAGACAGAATGAATAAATGTTTTGATGAAACTGTGAAAGAAGTGGAGATGAAAGCTCTGCTTCTGAAACACCAGCATGAAGAATATGAATGAAATCTATGGCAAATCTCTCAGCAAAATTAGAAGATGCCATGAAAGAAATTCGCCATTTACAAAAATATACTGATGAGGTGAATAAGCATGCTTCATTACTCAACAGGGAGAATCAGAGATTCAAATGCAAGTGTCAGATCCTTCTCAGCAGAATAGGGTGCTTTTGATGGAACAGAAGATGTGCGAGGAAATCATATTTTACGTGAAGGTGAAGTTCACTCTTCTGATCGTGATTTCTCAGCATCTGTTGACCTATCATAAAGTTGAGGAACTGAAACTGCAAAATCAACAGCTACTGGTGATTGTTCGTGAACTTGTTGATCAACAGGAACCCCTTCACATAATTCTGAACTTCAGCTGAATCTTGCAGATGCCCTGAATGAACTTGAACGATTTCATGAAGCCAGAAGTCATCAGATGCAACTGATGGAAAGAGATTGGCCATGGAAAGTTGCTGCTGCACTGTGAAACTTGGAAGCCCTTCCTCTGTCCTAATCCAGGATCCTCAGCACTGGAGCACTATTGGAAGTGTGTGTGAAAATGGAGTAGCACATAATTGATAAAGACATTTGTTTAAATGTACTTACTTTTGTTATATAGACATAGTATTGTATTTGTGTTTTAGTTTTTTGTTTCAAAGGGGGAAATCATATTATTATGCAGGTAAATAAGAATTACATTTCCCAGCATGCAATGCATATCATTGGGCAGAAACATTTGACGGGGTCATCGTTGGAAGTCGTTTGAAACAGCTCAAGGAAAATAAAGTCAGTTAAGTGTTCAACCCTGTAAAGTCATAGTCATTCTTGTTGAAATATCAAGCATAACTGGCTTTTTCATTTTGGGCAAGAAGATGCGCAACTTGCAAGATGACTTTGATTCATGAACTGAAACTTTTGCTGCTGTCTTATGCTGGGTGTGAAACAAATTCCACTGGAATGGGCAGAGAATTCCATAGATTCGTCACCCTCTTCCGTCCCAACTATCACCAATTTCCCTCCCCTCCATGGACTCCATCCACATCTTCTGCTGGCTAGGAAAGACAACCAACATATTGAAGGACCAATTACACCCTGCACACATTTTCTTCTCTCTTTTCCCATCGGCTTCAGAGTGTAAAGGCACTCAGCAACAGGCTTAAAGACTGTTTCATCCCTGCTGCCATCAGGCTCATGAATGAGCCCGCAACAGCCCTATAATGTTGCCCTTGCTTGGTGTTTATTCTTCTTTCTTTTAATTTGCAATCCTGTACTCTTTAAATTATGCTCTATATATGGCTGTCTGAAAGTTAGGGATAACCTGTTGGTTATTCAAGAAGAGTATTTAATCTAAAACATTAACCTTCCCACAAATATTCTCTGACCTTCTGAGTGTTTCCAATCTGTCCTGTTTTCACTCCATTAATAGAAACTGCCTTCTTAAATAGTATTGTTGTCATGTTCAGTTCCAATGCATTTTCAATATGATAATCTACTTACAAAATAGAGTAAATCCCATGGTATCCAGCACCTATGGAGATTGGTACATGCCGGATTAGTGTATTTTCTGGTTGCTTGAGACTTACTCTTACAAGGCCTAATACATCTGCATTAAGAATAACAGTTTAAAAGAACTTCACTTGCATGAATATATAAACCTTAAAGCATTTATTTTCAGTCACATTCTTTGAAAACATTTAATTATCACTGCTTCTGCAGGTTCTTTCCCCTCCCCATGGGGAGATGAACAACAGATGAACAATAACATTATAGATAATTAACCCATCAGCCCCAAAGTTTACAGGTAAAGCCTCTGTCTGGGGCAACTCTTTCTCCCTATAAGGATGCACTTTAAGAGAGTCACCTCAAGGGGTGAGTGGCATCAACCAGCTCTTCATCCAGGATGATGCCATTCTGTTTCACAAACCTTATTCAAACAGCTTCTACAGCATGGCCAAGGCACTCCACTGGCTGAATAGTTGATCCCATCTTCACCAAATGTTTACGTGTTATTTCAGAGAACCATTTGCTTTTACAATTTTAAACTTGTATAATTTTACTTATTATTTTATTCTTATTTATTTAAAATATTTTTATTTATTTTTCTCAATTTTTTTGCTCATTGCTTGAGGCTGCCAGTTGCTTAAATTCCAGACACCAGGGGTTTTACGGTATTACAATAAATGGCATATTCTTTCTCTCCATATGTATTGCTGAAGGCTCATATATTAAATTATATAAATTGTATACTTGCAGGCTGCCCATGTATCCTCTCTGACTCGAGTTTCCATTTGGTCAAGTTTTCTTGAAGCAAGATTCCCTTGCATTACCTTCATATTCATCTGTTTAATTCTCCTGTGCCTTCTTTGGCATCTTTCATTGTCCCTCATCATTCAAATAGCTATCAATGCCTTTTTAATTGGTGCCGTGAAAGCCAGATACAGGTTTATGGACTCACTGTGCACTAAATGTTGTCAACAATCGATGCTCCTGCCATTTCTTCTTCCCCAGTGGTGAAGTACTCAGATCCCAGTATTTTCTTCACAAATCAGCCTTCGCAAAATAAAGCACATTTTTATTTCATATTCCTGATGTACATTTTCTATTTCTATTGATATTCATTATTGTTAGTTGAGGTTGCTGGAAATATTTTAATAATCGCTGAAAATATTCAGCAGATCTAGGTTTAAGTTTTGTCCGATTATACCTGGTACAGTGAGAGGGTTCTTCTGCGAGTAAACCAACAGGTTATCCCTAACTTTCAGACAGCCATATATAGAGCATAATTTAAAGAGTACAGGATTGCAAATTAAAAGAAAGAACAATAAACACCAAGCAAGGGCAGCATTATAGGGCTGTTGCGGGCTCATTCATGAGCCTGATGGCAGCAGGGATGAAACAGTCTTTAAGCCTGTTGCTGAGTGCCTTTACACTCTGAAGCCGATGGGAAAAGAGAGAAGAAAATGTGTGCAGGGTGTAATTGGTCCTTCAATATGTTGGTTGTCTTTCCTAGCCAGCAGAAGATGTGGATGGAGTCCATGGAGGGGAGGGAAATTGGTGATAGTTGGGATGGAAGAGGGTGACGAATCTATGGAATTCTCTGCCCATTGAAGCAGTGGAGGCTACCTCAGTAAGTATATTTAAGATAAGATTAGATAAATGTTTACAAAGTATGAGAATTCAGGGATATGGGGAGAGGCAGGTAGGTGGGGATGAGCCTATCATCAGATCAGCCGTGATCTCATTGAATAGTGGAGCAGGCTCGACAGGCGGGATGGCCGACTCCTGCTCCTATTTCTTACCTTCTTATTTGCTCTGAGCTGCATTCACTACATTTATATAGCTACTGTCATTATTGCCCCTGCTCATCTTTGCCCCTGATTAATTTCCAGTCATAGGTATTGATGATATTTTTACTGCCTATCCCTCAATACAAAACTTGTCATACTACGTCTACCCATCCATTCAAAAAAAAGGAATAGATAGTACTGAATCTATTTATACATGTCACTGATTAATCACAGGTTTTAGGTACTATCAATTTTTATCCTATCCACTGATGTCACATTAATCTCAAGTTATAGATACTGTCAAAGTTATCCATACTCATGGAAGCAGTGACTAATCTTCAAAAATATGTACTGTGAATGCATTTCCTCATCATCCACTAAGACTCAAAAATAATCCTGATGATGTAACACACCAGTGTTGCTTCCATTCTGTTTATCCTTTAAGATGGATTGATCAGATTGAGTTATTGCTAGGTTACTGGATTAGCAATCAAGAATTTTGGAGTTAATAATTTCAGGAATGGGAATTCAAGTCCCCATGTGCTATGAATGACACTTAAGTTTACTTAATCTACTTTTTTAAATTGTAAATCCATATTCTGCAAATTATGCTCTCTTATTTGCACAACTGTATGAATATTAGACCTAACCTAATATCCATCTAATAATAAGACTACTCACAGAAGAACCCTTCTCACTGCACAAGGTATATAACATGATGAATAAATTTAAACTTAAATACATTTTGATTTTCAGAACCTGCCATTGATACTGATAACCATGAAACTAACTGGAATATGATTTGAAAATTCAACTACAGTGTATTATATCGATATCAATCAACATCCAGAACATCTGCAGGGAACGCTGCTGTCAGAGAGCAGCAGCAATTCTCAAGGATCCACAACACCCAGCACTTGTTATATTTCCAGAATGGTTAATACCTCTCCTCTGAAACAATATACTCTGTTCTCACTGCCGGAAAGAGGTATAGGTTCCACAAGACTCACTCAACCAGGTTCAGGAACAGCTGCCAGCCCTCCACCCTCAGTATCCTCAACAACAAACTCAGTCAGTCACATTTAAGGACTCTTACTTTTGCACTTTATTGATATTTTCTACTCTCTCTGTATTGCACAATTAGGTTGTTTACATTTATTTATTTGCTTACATGTGTAGTTGTCTTCTTGAGTACAGTTTTCTGCACTAAAAATAAGTAGTAATTCTGCTTCGCCCGCAGGAAAAAGAATCTCAGGATTGTATGAGATGTCATGTGTAATCTCTGACAATAAATTTGAACTTTGCTCTCCTTGTGGGATGTCTTTATCTCATCTGACTTGTTATATTTCCAGAATGGTTAATACCTCTCCTCTGAAACAATATACTAACCTTGGCAGCAGAGTCTACATCCTGTGAAAGAATGTTAAGAATAGTAATGGAAGCTTGCATCACACATGAAGATCCACAATAGCTGTATAAACGTCCTCAGTCCAAACTCTACTTTTTATGTATAATCCTGTAAATTTCTCATCCTTGATGTATGTTAAATCACATTTTGTTATCTTGTGCATTCTAGATCTAAATAAATTAGTTCTCTTCATCACCCCTCTTGGTGCTGAATGAAAATAAAAAGAAAAACTGCAGATGCTAGAAATCTGAAAGAAAATCAGAAAATAGTTCTGACAACAGGTCATCATGTTTTACAGCACAGAACTAGTCCATGCTGACCAAATATCTATCTAAGCCAGACCCATTTGCCTCTGTTGCCACATATCCCTCTGAATCTTCCTTATTGCTGTACCAAATTTAAATTTAAATTTAGACGTACAACCCCTTCGGCCCACAAGCCTGTATCACCCAATTACACCCAAT
Organism: Narcine bancroftii; assembly: GCF_036971445.1. Taxonomy (NCBI): domain Eukaryota; kingdom Metazoa; phylum Chordata; class Chondrichthyes; order Torpediniformes; family Narcinidae; genus Narcine; species Narcine bancroftii. The sequence continues at coordinate 296,631,623 of NC_091469.1, read as the reverse complement.
TGACTTACATCCCTAGTATGTTCTGAAGGGTGAGAGGTATACCTGCTGGAAACCCATACAGGGGAGAACGTACAAATTCCTTACAGACAGCGCCAGGTACGAACCCTAGTGATTGGCACTTTAACAGCATGGCGCTAACCACTACATTAACCACTACATTACCCTGTCTTTTGAATATTATAATTGTACCCTTCTCTTTTGTGAAATGCTTAGCAGTTTACATATCATGTAACTCATCTGAGTGCTACTGGTACCATGTAACCCAGTACTACCTGTTGCATGGTTGAATGGTCGGCTACTAAACTGGCTCCCCCAGCAGGCTTACCTGGATAACAAATAAGCCCTATCAAAGGGTGGATGAACCCTCTCGCAGAGTTAACAGCCATTTGGCAAATATGCCGTGAAATGCTGAAAGGGCATCCCTTGCATCAAAGCTTGATCTGGCCATTAACGGCAACAGAACTTCCCCCAGCCATCTTGGACCTCACCATGCGGCTGGATCCGGGAGGAGATGTCAAGACGGTGGGTCTGGACCTGTACCAACCCCCTACTCACCTAAATCCATTCACGCACGCTATTCCTTTCTGAGGAGTGGGGTATCTTCATACCAAACCCCACAAACTGACTGAAAGGAATTATCATCATCTCATGGGATGGAGAGCCCGAAAAACAGACAACACAAGAGGTGATTTACAAGTTGAAAAAGTGTTTCTTAATCCATTCCCACCTTCTCGTTTTTGACCAATGGTTCTACAGTCTCAAGTAGACATCCAGAAGCCTTTTAAATATGGCAAAGGTTTCTTCTAATTTCTGACCTCTTAGCTAAGGAAAATTTATCTCGATCTAGGCTCCTCCAAATCTGTTACACCTCTATTAAGTCTCCTCTCAGTCTCCATCAATTAATACATTCTAAGATTTCCAGTCCTGTAATGTAATCACAAGAGCTATGCATAAGCTGTGGCCTAACAAAGCAATTCTAGCATAACCTCCCTCCTATTATATTCAAAGCCTTGGCAAATAAAATGCGATATTCCATATGCCTCTTAACTGCCTTATCTACCTGCTGTAGATTTCAGATTTGTTGTCAGACTACATACAACCCTGAGATTCCTTTTTCCTGCAGACGCGGCAGAATTACCACAAACTTGTAGTGCAAACAATAAATTGTACACAGCGTAAACATGTAAACAAATTTTAAAAACTGTGAACAGATAACAAATGTAAACAACCTGACTGTTAAATTCAGAGAGAACAAAAGAAAATCAATAAAGTGCACAAGCAAGAGTCTCTGATTGAGTTTGTTGTTGAGGAGTCTGATGGTGGAGGGGGAGCAGCTGTTCCTGAGCCTGGTGTGAGTGTTGTGAATCTAGACCTCTTTCCTGATGGCAGCAGTGGAGAAAAGAGTGTGTGCTGGGTGGCGAGGGTCTTTGATGATTGCTGCTGCCCTCAAAGGGCAGCGTTCGATATAGATGTACTCAATAGTGGGGAGAGTTTTGCTTGTGACGAACTGGGCTGTGTCCACTACCTTTTGGAGGGCTTTATGATAAGTGAATTGGAATAGATACATTTCACTGCTCAAACAGGAGCTGATATGCTTCATCAGTTAATTACTGTTGATGTACGTGCTACTGGTCAATAGTTATTAAGGCAAGTTACTGCACTCTTCTTGGGCACTGGTGACAACACCACCAACAAAAACCTTCAAAGACCTCTAGATACACACTATAAGGTTAAAGGCATATTTATTGCCAAACGTTTACATCCAATTCCCAATCTAACTTCATTAAATCTGATCTCATATCTATACAATTGGCTTTATTTAAATTTAAGATAAATTCTCTCCTAATGATCAATGACTCAATGCACAAGACAAATTCCAACTTTCTTTCCCTGGTTGCTTACAGAAGAAAATTAGTCAAACAATGGTTCTGAATGCATTTCATTTAACTCATCCTTCTACTCAGCATATGTCAATTTCAGCAGTTCAACCTTTGTGAAGTTTAAAATCTCCACAATCGTGGTTTTATTTTTGTTTTAAGTTCATTCAGATATTGTTGCAATTTATGACCCTAGAGATCAAACCCACTATTTTTTTAATGCAGTAAAACCCTGGTATCTGGCACCTATGGGGGACTGGCTGATGCTGGTTAAGTGTATTTTCCGGATGATTGCGACTTATTTTTACAATGCCTAACTAATCTGCTGCCTCATGATCTGTTGATTTCTGCTTACCAGGCAAGTCTAATATATGGATACCTTGACAAATCTTGAATTTGCTAAGCCAGTGATTTGATAAATAACAATGTACCTCAATATTCATCCTCTTGTGGAGCTCCTTTCCTTTTTCTTGCGACACAAATCCATCTTCTGACCTTTTCAAACTAAACCATTCAAAAAGAGCCTGATCGAATAAGACCATCTTATGAAGAGTGTGACGTCACTCAACACTTTTATTGGTGTCAGACTTGATATAAAACTCCTTAATTTTCTGAGACTGCGTGTTAATGTAGTAGATGGTTGACGAGTCAAGGTTAAATTCCTCCATAAGCATTGAACAACTTTCACCATTTTCCAGCCTATTACATACAGGTACGGTATCTCCATCTTCTTCCTATGGGTAACCACTAAATGTTTATGCCTGCCTGGTTGTTTTTCTTTCAGCCTGGTAACAGCTAGGGGGAAGATTGTCCAAAATAATATCCTGCGAAACAGAATCTCTATTTGTTTATGCTGATCGCCAGGCCGGAACTGGTTTCAGGTGTTGCCTGGCGAACAAATGGTGGATTGGCAAACTAACAGAGAGGTGAGCCCATTTTAAACTTTTGTATATTTTACCAATTATCTTATATTTATTTATTTTAATTTTTATTTATTTTCCTTGATTATTTTTGCTGGTTGCCTGAGGTTTCCGGTTGCATGAATTCTTGATTGTATATATCTGACCATATTGATTCCATTTCCTGATATTCCTTATGTTCCTTTACTATCCGGTGAACTCACCTCCCACTACATCTTCTAAGATCCAACTTCATTGCTCCACTTCCAATCCCATCTAGTGTAGCGGTTAGCACACCACTGTTACAGCACCAGTGATTGGGACCAGAGTTCAAATACAGCGCTGTCTGAAAGGAGTTTGAACGTTCTCCTCTTGTCTGCAAGGGTTCCACCCCCCCCCACGCCCCGAGGCCTCCAGTTTCTTCCCACCCTCCAAAACGTACCAGAGGTTGTAGGACAATTGTGTGTGATTGGGTGCCACGGGCTAGTGGGCCAAATGGGCCTGTTACTGTGCTACATATCTAAAATCTAAAACCATCTCAACCTTTTTTATTTTAAATGTTTGCAGTATTTTGAAGCAACTCAAATGACACAATGAACTCATCTCTCCAGCAGAAACTTCTTCGTGTTTCAATTATCTTGATTTTTTTTATATATCTGCATAGCTTATAAATATTTATAATTGGGATGAGGCAAATTCTGAATATATCATGGTTGAGCAATCTCTGAATCTACGCACCCAGTAAAAACTCTGTAATTATATTTTTATTGGCCAGGTAGTTAGCACTTTGTGCAAATGATCTTGCAGAATGATAGGGAGGGTGGATTTATTTTTAATCCCAGTTGTGAAGCTGCAAATATGCTCTGTTCATGAGTTAATGCACTTTTCTTCATGTACCAAACCAAATGCCATTACCAAACTGTCTGAAAATTGCACAAACACATTACATATTTCAGAGGTCAAAATCAAATCAAGCATATTATTTTGAATTCAAAACAAATTTGTTATTTCCAGCCAATTTTAAATAACAAAATAAATCCTGGTAATCAAAACCACAGACTGTTTTTTTGCTTCCTAATAGTCATCAGGCATTAATGTCCTGAGCAATGTCATCAGCTCAAAAAGCAGAATTCTATTTACCAAATTACATCAATTCAAATAATACCATCTTCAGAAGCAAATATTGCAGTCTTGTACAGCAGCTTCAGTTTAAACACTGGCAAGAAAGGAAATATCATTACACGAGGGTCCATTATTTAACAAAGGACTATCTTGATAACAAATAATAATTTGACAACTCAGCATATCATCTGAAATCAACAGATGAGGTAACATTATGCCATTTGACATTGTATCAATTTAAAGGCATCAATGATATTTTTTTTAAGTAGAATTCGACAGGTGCAATTAATAAATACTTGTAAGGCAGTAAAAAATCTTTATTAAATAGATGTCCAGATTTTCTGATATCCTGACATAATCATCTGCCTGTTAACCATGCCACGCTTCCAGCGTGGGCTTCTACTGACTTTCAGCAGAAACCCAGCTCCCCTGACATCCACAATGTCCTGCATTGTGGAGATTAGACGTTTAAGTGGCCAGCACAGAAAAATAAATGGTGTTGGCAACATCTGGTCCTTCAACAGATGACTCACTGAACAAATATATTTCTGTTCTTAAAATGTTCACCTTTGATATTCATAAATATTTAAAATCACAAGGACCCTGTCAGAAATATTATTGAAAACTTTAACATCTTTGAAAAAAACTGAATAAGTACATTTACAGCAAACTTAATTAAACCAAATAAAAAGCCTGACTTAGCATTCTCCATGCAGCATTTTCTACCATTCATTGTAATAGGTCTAAACTGCTATAGTTTAGTTTATAGATTTCCCAGCCTGAAAACTCTTATGCAAGTTGGTGCTGTGTTAGTGAGATCCACCGGTGACTCAGGGGCAACATTCTATGGAGCAGAAGGGTATATGTGCCTGCAGTTCTAGTCCAATCATGCCAGGTGATTTGTCCCATTATATTAGAGTCATGGAGTTTTACAGCACCAAAATAAAGCCCTTTGGCCCATTTGGTCTATGCTGACCAAGTTGTCTCCCATTTTCCTGTGTTTTACCCATATATCTTTAAACCTTTCCTGTCCATGCATCTATGTAAATGTTCTATGATCATTCCAATTGTTCCCACCTTCCTCTGGTAGCATGTTCCACATATCTGACACCCTCTGCATGAAAATGGTATCTCTCAGGTCCCTTTTGAATCTTTTTCCTTCTCACTTGAAATCTATGCCCTCTAGTTTTAGACACCCCCTCACCTGGGAAAAGGGTATAACTTTTATCTTATCTGCGTCCCTCATGACTTTATATACCTCTAACATGTCATCCCAGCTCCTGTGTTCTTCACTCTTAAAGGCAAATATGACACATGCCCTCTTCACCGTCCTGTCTACTTGTGTGACCACTTTCAGGAGACTGCATACTTGATTCCCTAGGTTATTTTGTGCGCAAAGTCATGAGAGGACTAGATGGGGTGAATGCACAGTCCACCGTAGGGGAATCAAAACCAAGGTTAAAGGTGAGAGGGGAAAGATTTATCCTATATACTCAAGTAATTGTCAAATTTTTTGGACCAATTTTTTGAGTCAAATTGGGGGGGGAGGGTCGACTTTAACACGGGGCATACTTTTGACTGTGGTAAGTACTTGCATCATTAAAGACATTAGAAGCTCAGATGGCTGGAACCAGGTGGTGAGTCCGCATTTGGAGCATCAGGAGCTCAGATGCCCAGGCGGCTGGAGCGAGGATCCGCGGTGGGGGTGTCAGGAGCTTAGATGGGTGTATGATCAGGTGTTGGGAACTCAGATAGGTGGGGAGTCAGGGTGTCAGAAGCTCAGATGGGCGGGCAGCCAGGGCCAATAAAGGAGGGGTGTTGAATTTTACGTTATACAAAAACACATGGATTTTTGGGGCCTAAAAAGATGGGGGAGGGCTGACTATGGAACAAGCTGTTGGAGGAGGTAGTTGGGGCAGGTGCTATTGCAATGTTTTAAGTAACATTTTAATGGATACATGGGTGTGAAAAGATAAGATCCAAATGTGGGCAAATGGGACTAGAATGGGTGGCAGGGACAGGTTTGGCTTAAGGGGCTGTTTCACATTATGTGACTCGATGGACAGCCGGTTTTGTTCAAAGAGAAGGGTTGCTATTTTAATAAACATGACGAGAAACAAAAGAATGTATCGCCCAGATATTCATTTGGGTCTTATTTGTAATGTTATAGTCATGGAGACATTGAGTCATACCACATAGAAAGAGGTTCTTTAGGGGCGGCATGGTTGGCATAGCCATTTGCGCAACACTTTTACAGCACCAGCAATTGGGACCCTGGTTCAAATCCGGCACTCTTTCTAAGGAGTTTGTATGTTTTCCTTATCTGCCAGGGTTTTCCCCGCGGGGTCTAATTCAAAACAACGTACCGGGGATGTAGGTCAATCAGGAGTAATTGGGGCAGCACAAGGATCATGGGCCAAAATGGTTTGTTTCCGTGCTGTATGCCTAAATTTAAAATTTAATTTAATTTACTCCATCATGTTCATGCCAACCCTCAAATGACCATCCATACTCACCCCATTTATCAACTCTTGGTTCACAATCTGCTCATCCAGATGCTTCTTAAATGTTCTGAGGCTACCTGTTTCCACCATCTACCCAGGAAGTGTATTCCAGGATGAAAACCTTTTTCCTTATATCCCCTCCCACTCTCTTACCACTCACCGGTAGTTCCCTCTGGTTTTAGATACTACCAATATGGGAAAAAAGTTTCTCCCAATTTGCTCCTTCTACATGGTCGTGTTGCCTTTCTCAGGGTAAAAAAAAAATACATGGTTCATCTATGCTGATTCCTGCTAAAATCATCATTTTCAATCATGATCCAAGGGCAAATTATCATGTCCTAACGAGGGCAACGTTGCACTTTTCATTGAAAAGTGCACTCAAATTGAATGTTCTTGGATCACAAATCATATCAAATCTCGTACTTGGATCTCGAGATTCTAGGACTTAAACTCCGTACCAAGAGGAAAGCTACAGGGAGAACATAATTCAACGTAATTTCCAGAAGATGGTGGTAGAGTTGTCAGCTGGGAGAGGAATCTCTAAGAGGTATGGAGAATGTAAAGACCAGAATTATTGTGAAACAAGATTTGTTTAGGTGCAAACCCAACACTTCAAACTGCATCCCAAACATTCTGCTTTAAGCTGCAACATTCAGATACCAAATCCACGGAGACAGCTGATTTGTTAATTCAGCTTGGATGTACACAAAACAGTAATTTAATTTCCTTCACATGAAATGGAGTTAATTAGTTTTGTGTTAAGTCGAGAGATACTGCCAGTCATTCCACGGAAGGTATTTTTTTCTTCACTAAATCTTATTCCCTTCAAGGGGATTCTAAAGGGCTCCACATACATATTTAATATAAGATTGGTCAAATAAATGGTTCACCATTTGTTCTTTATGGTAAAATGTAGCATTAAATCAACATTCCATGTCTTTAGAAACATCGTGATTCACTGGATCTGAAACTCTTGATTGTTGATATAGTTGCTAGAAACACATTTCTCAACAGGGAGCTCTAAAGTCTTTAACATTTTATTAAATTCTTTGAATTCTGCTGAAAAGAAGAAACTATTACTTTTAACTCTTGGAGGGGAGAACAGAGGAAGACAAATCTTCCCCTCTCCTCTCCATATTCTGCAAGGACCGCTCCCTCTGCTACACTTGTGCCCACACCTCCTCCTTCAATATCATTCAGTTCCCCAAATAGTCCTACCAAGTGAAGCAACATTTCACTTGTGAACTATAGGGGTGATTTACTGCATTCAGTGTTCCTATTATGGCCTGCACTACATCTGGGAGATCGGATGCAGATTGGGCACAATGAGCACATTCGCTCTGTCCATTGTAATAGCAAAGACTTCCAAGTGGCTAACTATTTTAATTCCACACACATTCCCATCTGTATATGTCTATCCATGGCCTCATGCACTACCAAAGCAAAGCTACCCGCAACACTTTATATTCCATCTGTGCTCTCCCCAATTTCCAATAAACCCCTCTCCGAGTATATCTTTCACTATCCCTCAGACTTCCCTCCCCCAGCTCCTCTCCCCTTCCCATTACTTCTCATCTTTTTTTCTCTTCTACCCTACCATCTATATGCACTTATGACCTTTTACCTGTTAATCTGTGCTCCTCCCTTCTCTTCTTTCACCCCCAACTCCGCCCCCCCAACTTTTTCTTCAGGCACCTGTCTGTTTTTGCTCATACCTTACCAAAGGACACAGGTCTGAAATTTTGGTGATGCTTTTACTTCCTATGAATGCTGCGTGATCTGCTGAGTCTCTCCATCATTTTTGTGTATTGTAATAGAAGAAACTGATTGGCATCTGAAAGTCAATGAATTTGCGGTTTGTGCAGGAAAGTAGCATGGGGCGGGTGGGGGGGGGAGAGAGAGTCAGTCATAATTTCATGAACATTGAAACTGGTGGGAGATGAATTGCTTCATCCAGGTTTATTTTATACCAATGCTCATCGTTTGGTGAAATGTGCCATGAGTAAAAACTAAAGTGAAACCATTTGGAGAAGATTTACCCATAGGCATCTGTAAACACTGAATAATTGTAATGATAAGAATGCTGTGGGAAGAAGCTGTTCCTCAGCCTGGTGGTGCTGGGTCTGATCCTCCTGTCTCTCTCTCCCAAGAGGAGCAGCTGAAAGATGCTTTGTGCAGGGTGGAAGGGGTCCTCAATGATTTTGCAAACCCCCTTCAGACAATGAACCCAATTGATCATGCTGATGGGGGAGAAGAAGACTCCACTGATCTTCTCTGCCACTCTTAAGAATGATTTAGGGGACCAAAAGTCTCCCAGGTCATTATGAGTACATTTCAAGTTAAGCAATCAGTCAACAGTGTGGTCTGCAGCAGACTGCAATGCTCAGAAAGGGTAGGTGGTTCTTTAAATTGCTAATTACTTTGGAACATTATTAATTATTTACTATCAGCCCTGTAAACCTGCATTGTACAGAAGCTGCCATCAATATGAACATTGCTAATATATTGTACATATGATTCATAACAGGAGTGCACAAGCTCATTTCCATATTGATACAATGCAACATTATGCTATTATGTTGTCTCAAGAGAAACAATGATGTTCATATGCAATGGCACTAAATAAATCAATACAATCGAATTTTCCGACCGACATCCTTAATTTCTCATTTTTTATGCTTACGTGAGAAAATGAATCCAAATCAATATTAGAAAATAATTTGGTGCTGATGAATCCTTTAATGTTGGTTCAAAGTACAAATATTTTCCACACATCAGTTTCCTGATTTATCCTGACCATTACGATGTACTTTTCCAGAAATCTAGATCTTTCTTGCCAATTCCAAATTATTATCCAAACCAAGATCCCACTCTATGTTAGACCGATTTAACTATTTATGGGCCCACATCCCTTTGAACATTTCTTACATGTACCTCTCCAGAGATCTTTTAAATGTTATAATTTTACCTGCCTTCCCCACCTCCTCAGTCAGTTCATTTTCAGAAGCATAACACCCTCTGAAAGAATTACTCCTCAGATACCCTTTAAAACTTTCTCATATCAGCTTAAACCTATCCCCTCTTGCCTACCCCAAGAAAAAGACAATGACTATCTACCTTATCCTCCTTATTAAGTCATACAGCATCATGATTTGATATTTTTCTCAGCCTCTTTCATGCCAGAGAAAGCAGAACCAACCATTCCTGTGTATCTTTTTTACACCCTTCTAAACTTAATCATAGCACAAAGATCAGAACTATGCATAATATTCCAAGTACAGCCTAATTAAAAATTTAACGTCCCAACTCTTATACTCAGTGCTCGGCCGATGAAGGCAAGCAAATCATACATCGTCCTCACTAATCTGTCAACACTTTCGGAAACTCTGTGCTTGCATCCCAAGGTCTCTCTGTTCAATTACATTCTCCAGAGCCCTGCCATTCACTATGTATGCCATGGCCTGGTTTACCTTCTTAAAATCCTTGACTCCAAATTAAATTCCATCAGCCTTTCCCTTATAACCTGAGGCAAATTTCATTGTCCATTATATCACTAATTTTTGGTGTCATCTGCACAATTACTAATCATGTCACCTATATTTTCCTCCAAATCATCTTTAAAAATATTAATACCTAAAAAATCCCATTCTTGAAAACTGGCATCTAAAATAGATTGTTGAAATAATTAGATATTATAGGACCTGTAATTATAAGTCCCATAAGTCTGAAATTTTTTTCTGAATTGATTCCAGATCTTTAATCTATGTGCATTATTAAGTTCTTTTTCAAAATTTGAATAAAGATAGGTAAAGATGGCCCCAATACCCATCATAGGGAGGTATTTCTGAAGGATTTCAACACGATCTGTCTTTTCCCATTGCAACAATAATACCATATTTCTTATGTTTATAGTGCAGTAGTAAAAATGGAAGTTAGTTAGGGCTAATCCCTTATTATATCTACTGGTCTGAAGATACCTTTTTATTTAATCTAGGTTTCTTGTTTTGCCATACAAGTGACATAATAATTGATTCAAAATTGTCAAAAAAGGACCTAGGAATAAATATCATCTGTGATTGAAAAAGTTATAAAACTTTTGATTGAATATTCATTTTAACTGAATTAATATAACCAATCATTGTCAATGAGAGTGGTGACCATCCTGTAAGAATTGATTTGGTTTGGTTGACTAAAAGTGCAAAATTTTCTTTAAAAATATTTTTTTAATTCTTAGTTATGACCATGCCTATATTTAAGTTGTTCATTCACTATTTTGAATGGATGTTTAGAATAAAGTTCTGCTGCATCCTTCAGTGGTAATAATTCAGTCTTATGAAGATAGATCTTATAACCAGTAAATCTGCTAAAATGAGAAAGTAATGATGTTATATTCAGAATGGATAACTCGGAGTTGGAAATGAGCAATGAAAGGTCATTCGCATAAAGAGATAACCTCTAAACAGACCAGTAAAATCAGGATTTGCCCACAGAGCAATAGCAAGTGGTTCCAGTACTAAGTCAAAAAGCAATGGGCTCAGAGGACAGCCTTTGTCTTGTGCCTTGATATAGTTTCATAGGCTTGGATTGCTGGGAATTGGTACAAATTGAGGCTATTAAAGATGTATATAAAAGTTTTATCCAATGTATAAAAGCTGGGCCAAAATTAAATTTTACTGGGGGTGGCAAATAAATATTCCTGTTTGACTCTGAAACACCTTTTCAGCATCCTCTCAGCCTCCTATGCTCCAGAGAAAATGATCCATGTTTGTCCAATTTCTCCATGTAATTCATTCCTCCTAAATCACGCAACATCCAGGTAAGCCTTTTCTGTATTCTTTCCAAACCCTTCACATCCTTTCTGTCATGAGGAAATAAGAAATGCACACAGAACTTGAAATGCAGCCTAATCAAAATTTAAAATAGCTGCCACATGGATTCCTTACTTTCATACTTAATTCCTCACTCAATGAAGTTAAGCGTACCATATGCCTTCTTTACCAAATGCTTTACTATAAACAATATCCACCACCTACCCCCTTCAACCACCTTTGTCACCTCCTCAAAAAACTCAACCAACCAAATTGGTAATCATGACACAAAGCCACATTGACTATGCCCTAATATGACAAATTCCAAAAGATTTAACACTTTAAAATGTCAGACTGGCAATTATTGTATAATTAAACCACTACTGGCTTTCTTTAGTCAGAAGGATAAATAATCCTGAATGTTTCCTTTTTCACTCAGCATTTCTTAGAACAATTGTGTTTCGAATGTTAAAACAAACCTTGTTCTTAACATTAATTTAACACATCAAGTTTATAACTTAGACCCTGGTTAAATTGCTCATTGAATAAATAAGCAGAGCCATCGCGTATTATCTACGCATTTGTGCACCAGAATCGATTGGCTGGATCCATTATTTTGAAGCAAAATGTAAATTTGTCACACTATCTATTGTTGAATTATGTTCTGATTTAATCATTTGGCAATGTTATGAATTCAGTTTGAAATTTTTCTCGGTTAGAGTAAGGAAAGTGATGCTTTACGGTGTTACTGTTTACACAGCTCAGAACAATTTTAAATAATAGTATCCAGTATAAATGGCAGCCATATCTCTTCAAAAGACAGATAAATGGGTGAGTTATTATAATTTCATGCTGTGGCCCTAAGGTCCAGTGGTGTGGAACATAACCTTCCCAACATTGTGGAGCAGGAGAGGTGGAAACTGCAGTCTGGGGAATTAGATAAAACAACAGAGCAAATTAAGCTCATTATTTCAAAGTCAAAAAGCTTTATTTCTATACTACACAACAGTTGAACTGCTGTCCAGTATTTCTTCTTTTATGGCTGGGGAATATCTTTATAGATAATCAAGTGTTATTTTGATGTTGAACAAAAGTTAGCATCATGTTATCTGTGTTTGAAGTGAAGTGTTTCAAGGGAATTGTGTAACTGATGACATCATCGTATGTGATGTCGGCACCTTTTGGACACCTGCTAGAGTTACTGCATAACAGATTACTGGCAGGAACTAATCATTCCTCGGTATAATTCTGTTGTTCTGAAAGGAAGAATGCTTCTTATTGGTGTTCAAACACAGCCAGAGCAACACCTGAGAGCTGCTTTCCTGCATGTCCATCTGACATACATTTACAGCAGCAAAATTTTTCACTCTCCTAATGGCATGTACAAAAATGCTGGAGAAATTCAGCAGATCATGCAACTTGGATGCAGCGTGACCTGCTGAGTTTCTCCAGCACTTTTATGCATTACACTGAACTGCAGCATCTGCAGATTTTCTTGTTTATCTTCATTCTGCTAATAGAGAGCTGTTACACAACTGGAGGAATGTCATTGTGGACAATCGTGTCTGTTGACTCCTATACTGCGCATGAAAATATTGCAGAGTTTTGAAAGCCAAATAAATCTTTTGACCTTGAGCGTGATTTGCTTAAGGCTAGTATGTAAGTGCAGCAGGCAGTTAGGAAAGTATACAAAAAGTTATTGCTGAGAAATTTGAAGAGGTGATGTGTCAGTTCTAAAAGGCAATCTGTAGACTTTCTTTCAAACTTGCAGTGTATTCAAGCTTGGTCTCTTTTTTCAGGAAAGATTGTAGAATGGAATGCTCTCTTGGAATGGAGAGCATGCCTCTGAGGAAAGGTTAGATAAACTTTGCTGCCAACTTACACCCCAAACTCAAATTCACTTGGTTCACCTCCAGCAACACTCTCCCCTTTCTAGATCTCTCAGTCTCCATCTTGGTAGACAAACTCTCAACAGACATCTTCTACAAACCCACCAACTCCCATTGTTACCTTGACTGCACCTCTGCATACTGTAAGGATTCCATTCCTTTCTCTCAATTCCTCTGTCTCCATCACATATATTCCCAGGACGAGGATTTTCATGCTAGATCATCAAAATATGTCCTCCTTCTTCAAACAATGTGGCTTCTCCTCTTCCTGCACCACCAAATATCCTCCATTACCCACATATCTGCCCCGACCCCTCCACCCCCACGCGCATCTAAGACAGGATTCCCCTTGTCCACATCTACCACCCACCAGACTTTGCATCCAATTTCCGCTATTTCCACCACCTACTACATTATCCCACCATTAGACACATATTCCCCTCTCTTCCCCTCTCCACCTTCTGCAGGGATCACTCCCTCTGTGATTGCTTCTTCCACTCCTCCATCCTCACCAATCACCCCATTGGCACCTACTCCTATGACTGCAGGAGATGCTCAATTTGAGTCCACACTTCCTCCCTCATCACAATTGGGGCCCTAAACAGTCCTTTCGAATGAAGCAACACTTCCCTAGTGAATCTGCAGGGGTCATCTACTGCACCCGGTGCTCCTGTTGTGGTTTCCTCTACATTGGAGAGACTGGATGCAGTCGGGGAGATAACTTAATTGAACTCCTTGGCTCTGTCCACCACAAGAGCGTGGATCTCCCAGTGGTCACCCATTTCAATTCCCTGCCACATTCACCTCATGCACTGCCACACTGATACCATCCATAAATTGGAGGAGCATATTCCGTCTGAGCACTCTCCAACTGGATGGCATTTACATCAACCTCTTGTTTCCGTTAAACCCCCCCTTCCCTCATCATTCGCTATGTCTCCTTTTCTCTAGCTCTTTCCCCTCTTTTCCATTTTCCCTATCTCCTTTCACAGAGCCAAAAACTACCCCCTCCCCAATCAATTCTCACCCATCCTCTCTCCAGTTTTATCGTAATTTCCAATTAACACCTTTTGTCTGTTGGCTATACTCCTCCCCCTCCCATTCTTCCCTTTTCCCCAGCCTTTTAATAAAAACACCTGTCTCTTTTTATTCATATCTTGAGGAAGGGCTTCGCCATGAAATGCCAGTTATACCTCCTATGAACGCTGCAATACCAACTGAGTTCCTCAAGCATTTCTGTGCTTTTACTATAATCACAGCGTCTGCAGACTTTCATGTTTCATTCCAAAACAGGCTTGTGCCCACTTAATAAGATGAAAGAGGACTTGACTGAAACATATGATCACCAGAGATGATGAGAAGAAGATCAATCATCTTGTGGGTTCCAAAACTAATGGTTGTTGCTTAAATGCACAAAGTCTAGAAGTTAAGATAGAATAAGACATTTCATTTCTCTCTCAGGGAACCATCAGCTTTTGGAACTCACTTCCTGAAGAATGGTGTGAGACTGTGATTATGATTATGGTGTTGGGACAATGGTACAGTAAAATTCCATTTTCCAGAATTCAACCAACCGGCAAAAAAAAAAAGCAGAAAATAAATTGGTAAAAAATACAAACATTTAAAATTAACAACCTCTAGCAGTTAGTTCGACCGTCACTCAAAACACAAACTGAAGTAACCAGAATATTAACTCACCCGACATCTATCAATTCCCATTGGTGCGGGATACCAGGGGTTTTACTGCAGATAAGCAGAGGGATGGAAGTTCCATGGAGAGATAAGGATGTGATCAGATCAGCCATGATCTCACTGAATGGCAAAGTGTTCCTGAGGATCTGTGCATTTCTTCTGCTTCCAATTTTTGTATACTTGTATGTCATGTTATGAGATATTATTTCACTGTTACTGATATTAATTATGCCATTTGAGTTTAATAAGCTATTAATAGAACTAATAAACATCAAAGAACTGCCTCTATTAAATTAAAATCACACCAGGAGCCCACACAAGCAGAAGATATATATCATGTAAAACATTAACATTTGTAGATATTAAAGATAAATGAAGTGTACTGTCTAGCGATAAATAATATTTATAACCTACCACAGAGTTAAGCCTTGCTAATTACTTTTCATGAGTATTTTCAGATTAGTATAACCTCTAATGCATATATGACTAGCCCTCTAGCTTTTATGAAGTTAAATATATATATTTTAAATATAAATGTGAAATATTTTCAGATTTTACAATTCTGTGCACTCTTATTTTTTCCTGTCAACATGGAAAATTCCATGTTTTCCCAAATGTACTCCATTATCCTGACTTTTGTCACTCACTTAACTTACCTATACTTGTCTACAACTTTCTAATGTCTTCTTCACAACTTATCTTCTGAACTTACTTATGACATCAACAAACTGAGTAGCCATAATTTCAGTGTTTTCATCAGTCATTAATTCCCAAGCAGCACATTTTGTCGGTAGCGTGTGATGTCTCACCCCTTTAGGAGGACCCACATGTTAGTAACTTCCCCTCATACCTTGAGGAAGGGCTCAGGCATGAAATGTCCTCTTATGGATGCTGCAATGTGAAGTAGAGGACCTGGAATATCAGGGCTCCTGTGAACAGTCACAGTTGTGACAGACATGAGTTCTCCCCTTCTATCACAGGTCAGGAACTCAGACACATCGGCATTAATGTTGTTGTATTGAGGGAAACCTGTCAGATATAAAATGGCCAGCCTAAAGGAAGAGGCAGTGGTTACTACATGTTCTTCAGGAGGGGACATTTTGTAGAGGAGCACCATTTTTGTGGCGTGAGGTTCTGCATCAATAATGCGCTAGTTTGGTGTCTCGGCGAGTTACCCTGTGGAATTACTGAGTGCCTTATGAGCCTTCAGCTCACTGTAACACAGAATCAACATACTGCTGCCATCAGTGTGTATACGCCAACACTGGAAGTTTCTAACAAAGCCAGGGAGGGCCTCAACCACAACACTGGAAGTATCCTGGTATGCAAACCAAAGGGAGATTATACTGATTCTCTGAGGCAACTAAAAAATTGACCCTCTGGCAAGGCATAATCAGTAAGGAAGGAATAGGGTTTCATCTCTTGACATTATGCAAACCCCATTTTATCAAACAGATAAAGACAAAATTACTTGGCAGTACTCCACACTGGCGACTGCAAGATGATAACATTGTTTGAGTGAATGACTAGAAAAATGTCCACACCAGTCATGCCAAGAAAAGCACTAATGACTGGTGGACTGACTTCTGCTGAATCTATCTATTATATCCATCAATCTGGCTTGAAAACATCAGCATAAACCAAATGATTACCACAAGAAGTTCCAAGTCATGCTCTCCAGCACCCCATAAATACAGCCCTTCTCTTTCAACATTTAATTAACATTTTAAACATTATACTATTACAAAATATAGGATGGAAGATACACTGACATTCAAGAGCTGATAAGTCACAAACCAATTTTTTTTTAAAAACAGTAAAATAAAAGTCCGTTTGCATTGCTTTAAGAGCACAGAACTATTAAATAATTATGTGGAAAAATTACCATTTATTTAATCACACTGTCTAAAACAGGCGAGGCTATTGAGCATTAACTGCACTAAACACTCATTTGCAATGTGGACAGGATTTTCTTAACTGGAAAAATAATTGGTTTATTTGCTCATTTCTGCTCAACCCATTGGAAAAGGCAGCAATAACCATGTATCTTGTGGCGGGTGCATCTCCTGAATCTCTGTGTTTAATTAAGCCAATTAAAGACTCCAGGGTTGCTGTTATGTTTACTCCATTATCATGATTCCCCAACTAACTTCTCATCTTATCTTCAGGGCTACTGCACTGAGATTTTTATTGTTTTGTTGTTTGCAAACAATCAATAAATATGTATGGAAATAAGACTGTAACTGACACAAGTAAAGGAACTATTCACATTTTAAAAATCGTTAATTTCTAACACTCTTAATTAGTCACTGTAGTATTGTCTCATTCTCTCTATCGATTTCATTTTTCACTCCAGACGCGAATAAGAGAATATGTAAGTTTATAAAGAACTTACTGCAGGCTGTACCTTGATTTATTCATCTGATATTAAAGTAATTTGAATTCCAACTGCATTTTCAAAAATATGTATTTATAGTCTTTTAATAAATCAAACCTCACTTGCAAATGTCACAAAAGCCGTTCAGTAGGTTTAATGTAAAACTTTAGTTGAGGGTAGTATTTTGTCTTTCTTTGGGTTGGCTTCACGGACGAAGATTTATGGAGGGGGTAAATGTCCACGTCAGCTGCAGGCTCGTTTGTGGCTGACAAGTCTGATGCGGGACAGGCAGACACGGTTGCAGCGGTTGCAAGGGAAAATTGGTTGGTTGGGGTTGGGTGTTGGGTTTTTCCTCCTTTGCCTTTTGTCAGTGAGGTGGGCTCTGCGGTCTTCTTCAAAGGAGGTTGCTGCCTGCCAAACTGTGAGGTGCCAAGATGCACGGTTTGAGGCGATATCAGCCCACTGGCGGTGGTCAATGTGGCAGGCACCAAGAGATTTCTTTAGGCAGTCCTTGTACCTTTTCTTTGGTGCACCTCTGTCACGGTGGCCAGTGGAGAGCTCGCCAGATAACACGATCTTGGGAAGGCGATGGTCCTCCATTCTGGAGACGTGACCCACCCAGCGCAGCTGGATCTTCAGCAGCGTGGACTCGATGCTGTCGACCTCTGCCATCTCGAGTACTTCGACATTAGGGATGAAAGCGCTCCAATGAATATTGAGGATGGAGCGGAGACAACGCTGGTGGAAGCGTTCTAGGAGCCGTAGGTGATGCCGGTAGAGGACCCATTATTCGGAGCCGAACAGGAGTGTGGGTATGACAACGGCTCTGTATACGCTTATCTTTGTGAGGTTTTTCAGTTGGTTGTTTTTCCAGACTCTTTTGTGTAGTCTTCCAAAGGCGCTATTTGCCTTGGCGAGTCTGCTGTCTATCTCGTTGTCGATCCTTGCATCTGATGAAATGGTGCAGCCGAGATAGGTAAACTGGTTGACCGTTTTGAGTTTTGTGTGCCCGATGGAGATGTGGGGGGGCAGGTAGTCATGGTGGGGAGCTGGCTGATGGAGGACCTCAGTTTTCTTCAGGCTGACTTCCAGGCCAAACAATTTGGCAGTTTCCGCAAAACAGGACGTCAAGCGCTGAAGAGCAGGCTCTGAATGGGCAACTAAAGCGGCATCGTCTGCAAAGAATAGTTCACGGACAAGTTTCTCTTGTGTCCTGGTGTGAGCTTGCAGACGCCTCAGATTGTACATGTGGAGAAAAATGGCATGGATTTTAACTTCTGTGAGTGGTGAGAGATTAAATATCTCAAAATTGGCAGTGACTCAGGAAGCCTGTCATCATCTACAGAGAAATGCCAGCTTCTGCATTTAACCTGAGCGCATCAATAAGTGTGAAATTCTCTTTTTTTTACTATTTTATTTATCATTTTAATGTACCCCTGTATTTAACAATTAACAATCATATCAATTGTAAAATATCTAGAAAACCCCTTCCTCCACTTTTAAACAGATAAAGAAAATTTTAAAAAATGGTAATTCCATTGTCAGTGCATACAGTAAAACATATGGAGACACGATAATATGTTTACAGAGGCCTACTGGCTAGCCAATAGCAATCATAACTCTATATTGGTGCCAGTGAGGTATCAATATGGTCTAAATAAGGTTCCAGATTTTTAGGAAGGTGGTATATCCCTTCTTGAGATTGTATGTAACATTTTCAAGTGAGATGTAACTATTCATCTCTGAAGACCACCTGTTCATGAGTAGATGGGAGTCATACTTCCAAGTATGAGTGGGCAAGCTATGCATTTCTTGGCCACACATAAAGCAATTTTTGAGAATTTAATTTGAGAATTAGTTAGTAAACTACCAACTTTGGTAACGTTTTCCAGAAGACAAAGTTCTGAGTCGACTGGGAAGGTGACTTCCATGATCTTAGTTAGGGTATCACAGAGGTCCTCACCTTTGTGCAAAGCCAATGTAAAAGAATGTAAAAAGGAACCAACCTCTATAC
This sequence comes from Narcine bancroftii, assembly GCF_036971445.1. Lineage (NCBI taxonomy): Eukaryota > Metazoa > Chordata > Chondrichthyes > Torpediniformes > Narcinidae > Narcine > Narcine bancroftii. The sequence goes on along the minus strand of NC_091469.1, from coordinate 296,612,441 downwards.
CATACCTAAAACACATCTCTGATAATTCAGGTTTTTATTAGTGTAATTTTGGTGGGGTGAGGTACAGTTGATGAAGAAAATTATAATGGACTAATCTATACCTGGTATTGATAGTAGCCCTCAAAATTCCCTGATACAGATCTGACCAGAGTTATTGTGCCTAAGTCAGACTCCCATCTCACCCTAGATTTATGACCCATTCATAAATTGAGTCAAGGGGTTATTCCATAAACCCAGGGCCAAAGTTGTCAATAATGGGCAAATACCTCCACCGTCCCGACCTAGTAGACAGGGTTGTCTGCGGTCCCTGGCTATATTCATATTGGCTATTGAAGCGCTGGCAGAATCAATTCGCTAGGATCCAGGTATTAAAGGATTTAGAGTGGGCAAGGAAGAACACAAAATCAAGTTATTTGCAGATGATGTGTTATTATATTTGACAGAACCAGCAGGGTCATTGGCCAGGTTACAGACTATACTGGAAGATTACTGAAAAATCTCAGGATACAAAATCAATTACGACCAGAGTGAAATAATGCCTCTTACAAAAGGGGATTATGAATTTTGGGTAGAACTAGGGGACATTCTGGAGAAAATTACAGGGTGGAATATCCACAGGAACCAGTATTGTTCCTGTTGGGGGATATATCCGAGACTGTCCAATACCAAATTCAATTTGTAAAAGTTGCATTGGCAGTGGTCAGAAAATGTATAGAGGTTACCTGGAAATCTGACTCCCAGATGAGCACCAGATCTTGGAACATGGAGTTGCAGAGCTGTATTCCCCTGGAGAAAATCACCTATAATCTGAGGAGCAAGTATGACACGTCCGTTGAGGTGCGGCAACCATTCATGTAGTACATTGGAACACAGGTGTGTTCTTTCCAATGCCTTTCTTTAAAAGTGAATTGATCGGGTCTTTTAAATATAGGATTACATCATAACCATATAACCATATAACCACTTACAGCACAGAACAGGCCAGTTCAGCCCTACTAGTCCATGCCGTAGCAAATCCCCACCCTCCTAGTCCCACTGACCAGCACTCGGTCCATACCCCTCTAGTCCCCTCCTATCCATGTAACGATCCAGTCTTTCCTTAAATGTAACCAATGATCCCGCCTCGACCACGTTTACCGGAAGCTCATTCCACATCCCCACCACCCTCTGCATAAAGAAATTTCCCCTCATGTTCCCCTTATAATTTTCCCCTTTCAATCTTAAACCATGTCCTCTAGTTTGAATCTCCCCCTTTCTTAATTGAAAAAGCCTATCCACATTTACTCTGTCTGTCCCTTTTAAAATCTTAAACACCTCTATCAAGTCCCCTCTCAATCTTCTACGTTCCAGAGAAAAAAGCCCCAGTCTGCACAACCTTTCCCTGTAACTCAGACCCATCTGCCATAACATTAATTTTGTGGCTCTGACCAACCATAAAACCCTTTATCTCTGAGTCTTGTCTAACTACCTCTGCCAAGGGCTCAATAGCCAAGACAAAATGTCCTGGAGTCAAGGGACAATGCTGTTGGCTTGAACTGTTCCAAGATCCTTCCATTAGTGGTGACCCTAGATTTGGGTCTGTAACATAGAGTTTTATCCCAATTAATGAAGTTGTCTAAATCCAAGCTTGGCCAAGTCTCTAAATAAATACGGCCATTCCAGCCTGTCAAATGGTTTTGCAGCATCCAGGGCCACAACGACACTTGGTTTTGCCTTAGACTTTGAATAGTGGATAATATTGAAGATCTTACATAGGTTGTTAGCTGACCGACATTTCAAAATAAAGCCACTCTGGTCTTCATTTATTAATTTCAGCAAGTATTGGCCAAGCCTGTTAGCCAGGGCCTTAGAAATAAATTTGTAATCTAAGATTAGTAATAAAATGGGTTGAAATGAGTAGTATTTCAATGGATCCCTGTTCTTTTCATAAATCACATTAATTATGGCAGTAGAAAATGATTCAGGGAGAATTTTAGTTTTATATGCTAAGTTAATTACATCCATGATGAGGGGTATAAGTAGATCTTTAAATTCTCTGTAAAATTCAGACAGGAAGCCATCCTCTCCTGGTGATTTATTAGACTGTAGTGAGCCCAATGCTTTTTCAATTTCTTTTGAAGTGAAAGGAAGGTCCAAATTTACTTGATCTTCTTGCTTAAGTTTGGGTAGTTCAACAATGGATAAAAATTCATCAATCTTAGTCAGGTCTTCTGGGGACACTGATCTTTGTATGAAACTGTTTAGATGAATCATTGATTTCTATTGGATGATGTGAAACTGAGCTGATTTCAGTCTGGATTAAATTTATTGCCTGGAACTCTCCTCTGCCTCAATTGCCAGGAAATATTTTATGTGCTTTTTCTCCCAGTTCATAATATCTTTGTCTAGTTCTTAGGATTTGTTTTCAATTGTATAAGTGTGCAGTGTGTTGTACTTGAGGTTTCTTTTGTTTACAAGCACCTTATATATTTCTTTGGAGCTGGACTGTTGAAACTCCTTTTCCAATTGCAGAAATTATTTTTCCAGTTCGTCTATGATTTCCAAGTATTTCCTCTTACTACCTCTTTTTTATGAAATTATCTGTCCCCTAAGGTTGGCTTTTAATGTGTCTTATAGAATAAAACTATTGGAGCAGAGGAACAGTTTATCTCATAAAACAGCTTTATCTGGTCTCTAATGAATTTACAAAATTCTGGTTTTTGGAGTAGGGTAGGATTCAGATGCCATCTGTATGAGTTAGTATCGAAATCAGAATTTATTGTCATGAACAAGTCATAAAATTTGGTGTTTTCCAGCAGCATCATAGGGCAAACATACATGTTATAACCATCTTATAAAATGTCTATATAAAAATAATAAAATAAAATAATAATAACAATAATAATGCATGAAAAGTAAGTGTCTGTGATTCATTGATTATTCAGGAATCTGATGGCAATGGGAAAGAAGCTGTCCTTGTGCTCATCTTTTGGCTCCTGTACCTCCTTCCTGAAGGTAGCAGAGTGAAGAGGGCATAACATGGATGGTGGGGTCCTTGAGGATAGAGGCTGCTTTTTAAGACACTGCCACTTGTAGATGTCCTCCATAGAATGAAGTCTGGTGCCTGTGATGTCGCAGGGCAAGTTAACAACCCTCTGGAGTTTATTCTTGTCCTGAGAGTTGGTGCCTGCATACCAAGCAATGATACAACCAGCCAGAATGTTCTCTACAGTATACCTGTAGAAGTTTTTGAGAGTCTTCAGTGACATACTCTTTAGATATCTCACAAGGTATACCTACTGGCGAGCCTTTGTGATTGTATCAATATGGAGGCTCCAGGACAGATCCTCGGAGATGTTGACACCCAAGATTTTGAAGTTCTTGACCCTCTCCACTACTGAGACCTCGATGGGGACTGGGTCATGTTTCCCTGACCTTTGGTTTTGCTGACTTTGAGCACAAGGTTGTTGTCATTACACAAGTCAACAAGCTCATCTATCTCCCTCCAGTACGCTTCCTCATCTGTGGTGTTATCAGCAAACTTGTAGATGGTATTGGAATTGTGCCTGCCCACACAGTCGTGGGTATATAATGAGTAGAGCAGTGGGCTAATCACACATCCTTGGGGTGCGCCTGTGTTGATGATCAGTGAGGAGGAGACGTTGTTTATAATTTGTACTGATTGTGGTCTTCCAATGAGAAAGTCAAGGATCCAGTTGCAGAGTGGGTTACAGAGGTCTAGAGTTTGTAGCTTCTTGACCAGCACTGAGCGAATAATGGCACTGAAGGTCAAGCTTTAGTCTATGAAGAGTAGCTGTATGTAGGAATTGTATGATCCAGAGCTGAGTGGAGAGCCAGCGATATTCTACATGCCAAGGAGAGATTGTGATGACAGGCGAATAGCAGTGCATCCTCATCTTTATTTAGGTATGTGTAAATTCCAGCAATGACCAGCCTCTCAAAGCATTTCATCATAGTAGAAGTTAGTGCTACTGGGCGGTAGTCATTGAGGCAGCCCATGATACTCCTCTTGGGTACCAGGATGATTGATGCCCTTTTCAATCTGGTGGGAACCTCTGACTGCCACAGTGAGAGGTTGAAAATGTCCATGAACACTCTGGATAGTTGGTTGGCGCATGTTTTCAGTTACCCTGCCAGGTACCGTGTCAGGCCCTGACACCTTGGGAGGGTTGACCCTCTTGAATAATGTTTCAAAGTCACCCTCAGAGACAGATATCACAGGTCCTCAGCCTTTTCAAGGATTCTAGTAGGCATTGTTTGGTTCTTCTTCTCAAATCAGACACAGAAGGTGTTTTGCTCATCGGGTAGTGAAGCATCGCAGCATCTATAGTGTTCACCTTCACTCTGTAGGCTGTAATGGCCTGCACTCCCTGCCATAGCTTGTGTGTATGTCTCTGTCTCTAGTTACTTCCGGAATTGCCTCTTTGCTTCAGAGATTGTCTTCTGCAGGTCATACCTGGACTTCTTGGAAAGATCTTGATCCCCGGCCTTAAACACTCTTGTTCCCACCCTTAGCCGATTGTGGATCTCTGATTCATCCAGGGCTTCTGGATGAACATCAGGTGAACATCAGGTATTTGTTCATGGGCACACACTTCTGGCATCAGAATAGAGAAAGTCAGAAATGAGTGAACCTACACCCCCGGTACATATCGAATGGTGGGAGGAAACCGAAGCCACCAGGGAAAACCCACGCAGACACTGAGAAAACGTACAAACTCCTTATAGACGGTGTGAGATTCGAACCAAGGTCCCGATCAGTGGTGCTGTAAAGGTGTTGCGCTAACCGCTATGCCAACCATACCGCTCCATACCCCCCACCCCCACCCTTTTCAGGGAGTTACATGGCTATTTGCCTTCTGATGTAGCCATCTTGAAGGAGTGGGCACTCACATCTGCTGCTCTGGAGATTCTTGTTGACCACATATTGGTCAAAGCCCCTCTGGATTTCCCAGAAGTGTTTTTAAACTTACTGCACCAACACTCAGCCAGTGTTCAACCGCATTGTCATTTTAACTGTTAAATTTTTATTATACTATAGTTCTGACCTTTTCAAGTTTCAAAAAAAGACTTTCTAAGTGGCTGCTCAGAAACACCAGCAAATGAGACTCTAGATTGATGGAACATGTTAATGTTGCACAGTGGTGAGGTTCTGACCTATAGAAAGCAGGAGGCAGAAACCATAGCGCCTCTCAGAGTAATGAGAAGGAGGAAATTGATGCAACGTGAGTTGAACATAATGTTGGATAGATTGCTCAGATGCTCTAGCTATTGAATAGGTCATTTTGTCTCCATCAATCAATGTATTCTGATCTAGCTAACCTTCACCATTGCTCAAAAACATATCAGTCCTGCAAACATATGTCCATGCATTGCAAAGCTGAAATCTTCAGCCTCTGTTATCGCTCAATGTCAATCCATATCTCACCATGCCATTAATTAAAAGGCTGCTTGTCTGGTACAAACAAATTGGGCAAGTTCGAAAAGTGATGTCAATAAATAATGTTGATGTGAACCAAAATAACAGAAAATTAACACTTTGTGGTATCACCTCAGGACTGAGATGCTTTGAACATAAAATAATATGGTTGCATTAGACGCTGCAGAAACCTCCCACATTCATGTGCATTTTCCAGATCCAAACTATCTATCTGCTTGCTCCCAGTTCATCAGAGCTTTAAGATTCAGTACACAGATAATGAAATAGAAATAGAGAGCAAGAAGAGATTTGCAAATATTAGTTTTTTTTTGCTCTGATCAAAATATTGATATTTTCTTAATCTTCTTTGGCTTGGCTTCGCGGATGAAGATTTATGGAGGGGTAATGTCCACATCAGCTGTACGCTCGTTTGTGGCTGACAAGTCCGATGCGGGACAGGCAGACACGGTTGCAGCTGTTGCAAGGGAAAATTGGTTGGTTGGGGTTGGGTGTTGGGTTTTTCCTCCTTTGTCTTTTGTCAGTGAGGTGGGCTCTGCAGTCTTCTTCAAAGGAGGTTGCTGCCCGCCGAACTGTGAGGTGCCAAGATGCATGGTTGGAGGCGATATCAGCCCACTGGCGGTGGTCAATGTGGCAGGCACCAAGAGATTTCTTTAGGCAGTCCTTGTACCTCTTCTTTGGTGCACCTCTGTCTCAGTGGCCAGTGGAGAGCTCGCCATATAACACGATCTTGGGAAGGCGATGGTCCTCCATTCTGGAGACGTGACCTACCCAGCGCAGTTGGATCTTCAACAGTGTGGATTTGATGCTGTCGGCCTCTGCTATCTCGAGTACTTCGATGTTGGTGATGAAGTCGCTCCAATGAATGTTGAGGATGGAGCGGAGACAACGCTGGTGGAAGCGTTCTAGGAGCCGTAGGTGATGCCGGTAGAGGACCCATGATTCGGAGCCGAACAGGAGTGTGAGTATGACAACGGCTCTGTATATGCTAATCTTTGTGAAGTTTTTCAGTTGGTTGTTTTTCCAGACTCTTTTGTGTAGTCTTCCAAAGGCGCTATTTGCCTTGGCGAGTCTGTTGTCTATCTCGTTGTCGATCCTTGCATCCAATGAAATAGTGCAGCCGAGATAGGTAAACTGGTTGACCGTTTTGAGTTCAATGTGCCCGAAGGAGATGTGGGGGGGCTGGTAGTCATGGTGGGGAGCTGGCTGATGGAGGATCTCAGTTTTCTTCAGGCTGACTTCCAGGCCAAACATTTTGGCAGTTTCCGCAAAACAGGACATCAAGCGCTGAAGAGCTGGCTCTGATTGGGCAACTAAAGCGGCATCGCCTGCGAAGAGTAGTTCACGGACAAGTTGCTCTTGTGTCTTGGTGTGAGCTTGCAGGCGCCTCAGATTGAAGAGACTGCCATCCGTGCGGTACCGGATGTAAACAGCGTCTTTATTGTTGAGGTCTTTATTGGCTTGTTTCAGCATCATGCTGAAGAAGATAATAAAGAGGGTTGGTGTAAGGACGCAGCCTTGCTTCACGCTGTTGTCAATGGAGAAGGGTTCGGAGAGCTCATTGCTTTATCTGACCCGACCTTGTAGGTTTTCGTGCAGTTGGATAACCATGTTGAGGAACTTTTGGGGACATCCAAGGTGCTCTAGTATTTGCCAAAGTCCTTTCCTATTCACGGTGTCGAAGGCTTTGGTGAGGTCAACAAAGGTGATGTAGAGTCCTTTGTTTTGTTCTCTGCACTTTTCTTGGAGCTGTCTGAGGGCAAAGACCATGTCAGTAGTTCCTCTGTTTGCGCAAAAGCCACACTGTGATTCTGGGAGAACATTTTCAGCGACACTAGGTATTATTCTATTTAGGAGAATCCTAGCGAAGATCTTGCTTGCAATGGAGAGCAGCGTGATTCCCCTGTAGTTTGAGCAGTCTGATTTCTCGCCTTTGTTTTTGTACAGGGTGATGATGACGGCATCACGAAGGTCCTGAGGCAGCTTTCCTTGGTCCCAGCAGAGCTTGAAAAACTCATGCAGTTTGGCATGCAGAGTTTTGCTGCCAGCCTTCCAGACCTCTGGGAGGATTCCATCTATACCTGCTGCTTCGCCACTTTTCAGTTGATCAATTGCCTTATATGTCTCTTCCCGGGTGAGGACCTCATCCAGCTCTAGCCTTAAGGGCTGTTGAGGGAGCTGGAGTAAGGCAGATTATTGGACTGAGCGGTTGGCACTGAAAAGAGATTGGAAGTGTTCTGGCCATCGGTTGAGGATGGAGATCTTGTCGCTGAGGAGGACTTTGCCATCTGAGCTGTGCAGCGGGCTTTGGACTTGGGGTGAGGGGCCGTACACAGCCTTTAGAGCCTCGTAGAAACCCCTGAAGTCGCCAATGTCCGCGCTGAGCTGGGTTCATTTGGCGAGGCTAGTCTACCACTCACTTTGGATCTCCCGGAGTTTGCGCTGAAGATGGCTGCATGCACGACGGAAGGCTTGTTTCTTCTCTGGCCAGGACGGCTTTGCAAGGTGAGCCTGGTGGGCAGCTCGATTCTTTGCCAGCAGCTCCTGGATTTCCTGGTTGTTTTTGTCGAACCAGTTTTTCCTGGAGGAGAAGCCCAGTACCTCTTCAGTGGATTGCAGTATGGCAGTCTTCAGCTGATCCTAGAGGGTTTCAGGGGATGAGTCCGTGAGGCGGATTGCATCCTTGAGCTTTGCTTTGAGGGTTGCCTGGAAGTTTCCTCTCACTTCGTCTGACTGCAAGTTTCCAACATTGAACCTCTTTCTGGGGGCTTTACTGTTCCTGGACTTTGGCTTGAAGTGAAGGTTGAGCTTGCAGCGAACAAGCCGGTGGTCAGTGTTGCATTCCGCGCTGGGCATGACCCTGGTGTGGAGCACATCTCGTTTGTCTCTTTCTCGCACCAGGACGTAGTCCAGGAGGTGCCAGTGTTTGGATCGGGGATGCATGCATGTAGTCTTCAGGCTGTCCCTATGCTGGAAAAGGGTGTTTGTAATGACAAGCCGCTGTTCTGCGCAGAGCTCCAACAGGAGGCGCCCGTTGTCATTGCACTTTCCGACACCATGCTTGCCCAGGATTCCTGGCCAGGTTTCTGAGTATTTGCTGACGCGAGCGTTGAAGTCGCCAAGGATGACAACCTTGTCGGTTGTAGGGGTGTATTGAATGAGGTTGTGCAGATCAGTGTAGAACTTGTCCTTTTCTGCTGGTTCCGCCTGGAGGGTTGGAGCATAGACACTGATGAGGGTGATGCGACGCTTGTTTTGAAGGGGGAGTTGCATGGATATGATCCGGTCCGAGTGGCCTGTCGGGAGGTTTTCGAGTTTGGAAGCAATGGAGTTCTTGACCATGAAGCCTACACCATATAGGTGTCGTTCATCCATAGGCTTTCCAGACCAGTAGAGTCTATAGCCCGCGCCGCGTTCTTGGAGGCTGCCTACATCTGCAAGGCGGACTTCACTGAGAGCGGCTATATCGATGTCAAGTCTGAGGAGTTCATGTGCGATGAGGGCAGACCGACGTTCAGGTCGGTGGCTGTCAGCCTTGTCTAGCATGGTTCTGATGTTCCAGCATGGTAGCTTGAGTTTGTGAGCATCTTTTGAGGGGGAGGACGTGGAGGGGGAGGACGTGGACCTGTCCTCGGGCCTGCGCAAAGGAGCTTTTAGGTGGAGTGCAGTGTGCGCACTACTGGCCCCACCCTTTACACCCATGGTTTGTGTGCCGTGGTCAAGCAAGCTGGGACGTGGCAGCAAGGTCCTTGGGTCATGGGTTTTATATCGGAGTGGCCTACTCCTATTATTTTCTTAATAGTATTGAAGTATTGCTGAGGTAGCTAAAACTACTCAAGAACAGAGAATTTAGAATCAATTTATTTTCACATAGAACATAGACCATTATAGCACAGCATAGGCCCTTCAGCCACAATATTAATAGAAACCTACTGAATAAATGAAACCTTCCCTATCTTACACCATTAACCTCTATTTTTTCTTGTATCCATGTCCCAACTGCACCATTCTCCACCACCATCCCTGGCAATGCATTCCAAGAGCCCACAATCCCTGTATAAAAAATCATTCTCCTGACATCTTCCCTAAACTTTCCTCCCTTTCATGTTTTACAGATGTCCTCTGGTGTTTGCTACTCTCATCCCAGGAAAAGGGTGCTTGTTGTCCCCCCTCTTATCTATAGCCCCTTTCACACTTGGAAGTAATCCCAGGAATTTAAGGTCAATTGGCCTTTAAAGTGTCTCGTGTGAAAGCAAAATCAGCTCAACACCCGTGTCAAATGACGTCATCTCATGGTGGGGATTGACGGCCTTGACCCCTAGTACAATCCCAAGCATCCTCAGATGGGGGGATTGCAATCTTGCAAGTGTGAAAAGGGCAATTGCATTGTGGGATTGAAATGACCCAAGTTTTTGCATGAGTGCAGGATTGTGAAGGAAGAAAAGATTAAAATAAAGGTATAAACTTTGCCGTGGGAAAGCCGCAACAGGAGAAGGAGAGAGAAATAAATAGCAATCACGGACAATTTTAAACAGGGTGGGAAAGTGGGTAATGATATAGCGCACAATTTATAAAGACCTTGGGGAAACAGCAATGGTGGACCTGACTTCACAGAATGACGTGCAGCATGAATGCTCCGTGCATGCAGCCGGGCATGCAGCCATTTCCCTGACACACAGAATTCAGGAAAGGCAGGTCCTCCATCACTTTTTCCCATGGTGTTTATAAATTGTATGCGACAGTGCTACCAACTTTCCCACACTGTATAAATTGTGCGCTATAGCACAAAAACTTTCCCACCCTGTTTAAAAATTGCCCACTATTTTATTTATTGCTAGCACTTCCCCATGGTCCCTTATAAAGGTTTATATAGATCAGCACAACAGGGCTCATATTGTGCTGTCCACACCCTTAATTATGTTATAATTAGGAATGATTAATTTTGTTCAAATATAAGATCATAATACATTGATCAGGATTTAGGGCAGGTCCACCATTGCTCGATGCATCATGACATCACTGGTAGAACGGTCCTAATCTGGGGATGGATCCTTGCAAGTGTGAAAGGGTTCAGTGTCCCAATTAGGAATGGTCAAGTGTGAAAAGCCAAACCCCCATTCCTATCCCAGGACACTGTACGGTCAATCTAGTGGGACTCAAGTGAGAAAGGGGCTTACGACTCTCATAATCTGTAGACGTCTATTAAGCCACCTCTCATCTTTTATCGTTCCAAAGAGAAAAGTCCTAGCCCTGTTAAACCTTGCCTCATGAACACGTTCTCCAATCCAGGCAACATCCTGCATTAATAAATATTTTTTTCACCATGTGAAATTGCCTGAAGGAAACAAAAATGTTTGAATTTAAAATTGGCTATTGATAAAGAGTGAAAAATAATACTTATGGGCAAAAATAACTACCAATTGTCAAAGTGTCCTTTAAGGTTTAAAGTTTATTTTATGTCATGTAATTATATTTAAAAAATGTAATATACTCAATATGCTTCACTTTTTGCCAGCTGTAAGGGAAAAAATGGGATTCATCGTGAGCATTGCCTGGTGCCCCAACAAACAGAGAAAGACAAGCAAAATAAAGTCCCTTCAGAGTCCTTGGATTTGCCTCTGTGGCTGCTCAGATTACTGTTCAAACCATTGGCAATCCAAGCTCCAGGTGCAAATCTCTGATATGATCAGGAAGCCTTCAGTGCCTGAGGCCTCAGAAGACCTTTTTGCCCACAGCACCCTCTCAAATCCTGGTTCCCATGAGTTGGTCTTCAACAGCCCACAGCCTGTGTGGATTCTTCAGCCGTTGAGCCCCTCACTGGTCCACTGTTGAGGTCACCTTCCCTGTAGGTTCGCCTCCCAGGCCTTCTCAATGGGAGGTATTCTCCCTGTTTCTGGTCCCCTGCACCAGTCCGCTGCTCCCCCAGCATTTGCAACCTTCATGGTACGCTGTCCTTGCAAAGACGCTGCCATGTTGGGCACAGACCTCTGAGGTTACAGGATGTTTAAAATAAAACACTGTTGGCTCCTCAAACAGGCTGCTTTAAGCCTGTATGGAGCCATTGGCATCACAACCACGTAGTTGGACCCAGCAGAGCAGTGCTTGGTCTCTGCTCCCTGCTCTCCCAACTCTGCATTAGCAGCAGTCCTGCCATTACAGCAGCTCCTGCAGTGCCAATATTGTGGGGTTTTTTTTAATTTTGGCAAAAGAAGATGGAATTTTTGAATAGTATAACTTGATGGATAATAGGATTTCACTTCTCAATTGATTATTAACTGGAAACTTAGTGACTTTTAGTTTCTTTTTTTTTGTTTTTTTTTGTCTTTTTACTTCAATTGTTTATTATTCCAGTTTTTTTTTTAACAAATACATGTTCGGCTGCAGCAAGTAAGGATTTTGGTACATTTAGACACTTTTAGTTTCTCATGGTTTTCAAAATCTTATCCAGAACTACATCATAAAAATAATAGCCTGCTGCAATTGATTAGCCCACTCAAATAAATGCAAAATACGCTCAAGAGTTTAGACATGGCTTGTGAAGAGAGCCAGAGAATTAATGTTCTGTTAGGCTTACCCACATTTCTTCACACAAGTCCAATGCCTAAGCTGATGACAGCAAGTACAATTTTGGCATTCAAACATAACTTGGAGACATTTATGGAAAGGAAGGGCTTTGAAGGATGTGGACGAAATCCAGGCAAATGAGATTAGCCGGATCTGTTAACTTGGTCAGATATTGGGCTGAAGTATCAGATACTTCCTGCAGTATCATTTTATTATATTGTTTTTGGCTGCACTACCAGTTGCTCCCATAAGCTGCAAACACATTTTATTCTCAGTAAAGCTTATGCGTTTCTTATTGCCCCATGGAATTTGCAGGCTTCCCAACCATCACGAGGCAAAATTTGCTACTCAGCAGCGCTTCCACTGAGATAAAGGGAAGAAGTGGCTACTGGGAAAACTATAAGTAGTCCTTTTTATTTGATTTAAACAAGTTGGTTTAAATGTGTTTCTTGGTCTCCAATGTCGCTGAGAATATTTGCAATCCATTAATTTTCAAGATAATTTTCAATTGAGACGTGCAAACAGTAACAAACCATTTCAGCCCACAAGTCCATGCTGTCCAATTTACACCCAATTAACCTACAACACCCCAGTACATTTTGAATGCTGAGAGAAAACCCACGCAGACACAGGGAGAATGCACAAACTCTTCATAGACAGCGTGGGATTTGAACCCCTGTCCTGATTGCTGGTGCTGGAAAGGCATTGTGTTAACTGCTATGCCAACTGTGCTCCCCCATTGAATTTTATATTATTACTATTATCTTTTCTGTGATAGTTCCTAGGTGTTTCTCAACGTCTGGGAATGTCAAAAACATTTGCAGGTTGAGGCAATTGGTGATCACATTGGACCACTTTGGAACTTGATAGGTCTATGTATGGACTGGGGAGGTAGGGGGGGGGGGGGGGTGGGGGTCAATAAATTCATTTCAAGTTGTTGAGTGTCCAAAACATGGAATTTGAATGCATGTCAAATAGCTGCATTGATGAAAATGTCATCCCATGAGCAGGACGATTAGCTTAGCAGTAGTGCAACGCTATTACAGCGCCACACTACTACAGCACCAGCTACCCGGATTTGAATCCAACACTATGTGTAAGGAGATTTTATGTCCACCCCCCCATTTCTGTGTCGACTTTCTCCCATGCTTCCAAAATGTATGGGAGTTATAGATAAATTGGTGTATTGGGTGGGGGGGGGGGGGTGGGGGGGGGGCATGTGCTCGTGGACCAGAAGGACCTGTAACTGTTACGTACTTCCAAATTTTAAATGCTTAAGTAATATAAAATGCAAAGCAGGCTGGAGCTGACCCAAGTCTGGATGTTGAAAGATACAATCATAAATTTACATCTTAGTTGCATACAATGCAGACTTCAGAAGTCAAATAGCAAATTCTAGCAAGGAATTATTTACCGTCAATTTAAGTTCATACTAAATGTTGTCTAAACGTGGATTCAACAAAGAAATCAAGGAGGATAGGAAAATTCTCCCTATATAGCTATAACAGCACTGATTTACCACAGCTTACAAACAAATAAAGAATACGCTCACTCATTTCTTTCTGCACACCATGAAGTCAACTTTCTTTATTATTCACTGGACACAACATTGCATTCTTTAACTCCCCAAACACCACCCAGTTAAACTCCTCTGACCTTCTTATTGGCTCACACGGATGATCCTGACACTCTTACTCTCCTCCCCCTGAATCTGAGATTCATCACCTGTATACTGACACTTAACACACCCGCATATGGGTGTTATTACCCCTGCACATCGGATCACTTGTGCCATTAACGGTGGCTGACACTGTAAATGCAAATGTAAATACACGACCGCAAAACACCCACACAGCCTCCGAGCTACACAAGGAGGCAACTGATTGGAACTGTCCCATTACGTAAGGGCCATAGGGCTGACAGTTTGGCCTGACTTCGTACGACAGTGCAAGACAGGAGATGAACAGTCAGACTGTAAAGGGTGTGTCTGGTCCACTGACTGGCTCCAATGGAGAACAAGGACTGAAATCTAACATGAGTAACCTCTGGTCATATATTTGAATATGAGGATCATTTGCAGCTAAAAGAATGTGTCTGCATTCCTCCGTGGTTGGAGGGACCACTAAAATTTCTGAACTGGAATCGACAAGAATTGAACACCTGAGAGATGGTCTTTGAGGAAGACAGCAGCTGATGTGTGCATGGACAGCAGTTGCCTCTACTGCTGGGCCTGGGTGTTTCCCAGCTGCCCATTGTAGAAGTCTCAAGATGGCTGACAGGACCAAACAGCAGCAACACACCTTTGATGCTTCCAACAAATACACCATCCATTGCCTCTACCTGTCCTTCCTCAACCATCATAATTCCAACCAGGTTGATGAAAGGAATTCTGTTGTGTGCCCAGAGCCTACACCTGCGTTGTCAGTGTTGCCATTTGCTGCTCCAACTCAGTTATCTTCAATTGAGAAGGTGCTGATGTTTCACAAGGCACAGTAAGCAGTTATTCCAGTACCATTTGCTCCTGTTGAGTAGGGGAAGAAGCCAGTCTTTCTATCTTCAATGCAGAGGTTGTGGATATGACGAGCTTGGCATGATCTGCCAAATGATCAAGGGTGGGCATTTGAAAGACTCCCACCAAATGCTCTTGAACATGACGAGGTAGACATCAAAGAAAACTCTGTTTCCAAAAATCACCTTCAGCAGGATCTGTTCCAGCTAGCCTGCACCATCTCCTCAGCATCTGTGACAGTTGCCTTTTGCCTAGGCACCATCAGCTAGTAATTGGGCAATACGAGTCTCCCTAGATGGCTGAGTATACTGCAGAATACCTGCCTTAAGCATGTCATGGATTACCATTCTGATCCACTAAGACAGCCTCTACTTCACAGGCAACTGCTCTGGAAGACTCTCCACAAGTAAACCATACTTCATTTTCTGACTCGTCACACTGAAAGGCAGAGAAATTTGCTTCGAGGATTATGAACCATGCTGGTGCATTATTAATAAAAAGGGAGGGGGGGAAATCTTTAGTTTGACCTCCCCAACTGCTCCTGTAAGGGGTTTACCCTCATCACTATCCATCTTAAGTTAGAAGGTACTGTTAACTCACGGGGTCACCACTTGTAACAGCACTGATTTACCACAGCTTACAAATGAATAAAGAGCACACTCACTCTTTTCTTTCAGCACACTGTGGTCAATTTTCTTCTAATATTCACTAGACATTGCATTCTTCAACTCCCCAATACCACTCCCCTGACCTTCTCATTGGCTCACTGCCACACGGTGATCCTGACACTCTCATTCTCCTTCTCCTGCATCTGAGATTCATCACCCGTATACTTATGCTTAACATACCCACTCATGCGTGCTATTACCCCCATGCATCGGATCGCTCACGTCATCCACGGTGACCGGCATCGCTCCCATCAGCCTCAAGATTTGTGGTAGATTTAAGACAATGATAAGGAATAACTACTTCTCCTAGGGTGTGGTAAATGTATGAAATTCTCTGCCCAAGGAAACATTAGAGGCTGCTTCATTGAATGCATTTAATAGATTTTTGAATGGTTGAGAAATTAAAGGTTATGGGGACAAGCAGGTAAGTGGATCTGAGTACATGGCCTTGATCTTATCGAATAGTGGAACAGACTCAACAGTGAAATTCCCTACAGCTGCACCTAATTGGGTTTCACTATCATTGATTAACCAACCAACTAAACCAATGGTTTTTTTCAATGAATTTTTTGTCGGTGAGTTCGATGGTCAGTGATTTTTTTTGTCGATGAATTTTCCATCAGTGAATTGATTCTGGTGAATTTACTGCACACCCATGTTTATAATTTCTGTTTAATAAACAAGTGTACTGACCAATTTCTTGTGTCATTCTTTTACTTAAAACAAAGGGTGCCAGTGTCTCTTTAAGCTAGGAATTCTGTTTACCATTTATCGTTATATATATTCATACTGTGACCTTTTTGTAAAGGACAGTCTTATAATGAACAAACAATGAGATGTTGGAGTGACTCAGTGGGTCACAAAGCATCCAGGGTGTAGAAATGGTCAGTCGACATTTCAGGCCAGATTCAAGACAAGTCAATAAAGAGTCCAACCCAAAGCAAAGACCGATCATTTCTACCTATGTATTCTATGTGACTTGCTGAGTTCTTCCAGCACATCATTGCGTGCTCAGGTTCCAGCATCTGCAGTAGTTGTGCTTCTCTTGTCTTATGCTGTGTGTTTCTGACCAAGGCAGCATTCACAGACTGTGGGCAATATTTAACTCACGCTGTTTGGTAAATAAACCCTTGTCTATGTAGATATATATTTTTCATGTGTCTCGATATATTCTGCAGATCTTACAATCACAGTCAAAGCCATGATGATCTTTGTCTCTCTTATTTACTTTTGTATGTATAATGCTGAAATTTTGTTCCAACAAGAAATTATTGTATGCAAAGAAAAAATAACTTGGAACCATTGAGGGTTTCAGCACCTCATTATTTCTTCATGAGTTTTGAAATTGAATTTTCCATAAAACATCTTTCATTTGGAAACTGGTCACAAACAATTGGCAGCTTTGATAACATCAATATACAGCAACTCCAGAGAAATTACTTTGCCTTTGGTTGGGAGCAGCAGATTATTATGGAAAAGGATGCATCTAGTCCTCGGGTGGAGATTCTAAATTGGAGTAAGGCCCATTTTGACAGCATTGGAAAGGATCAGGCAAGTGTGGGTTGGGAAAGGTTGTTTTCCGGAGAATAAAATAAAGTGTATCAAGTATCTAACAAAGAATATCTTGTTGGCCCCTGGGTTTTTATCCACTTTCATTTGCCTCAAGACAGCAAGCATTTTCACCTCTCTAATCTGTAGAGGGTCCATGACCTCTCTGTTGCCTCCCTTCTTTTTTTTAATTTTTTTAAATTTTAGACTTTGTGTCCACCTTCAAGAGTACCTCCTGCATCTTTTACTCTTCCTGATTTCCGTCTTAAGTGTTTTCTTGCATTTCTTATACTCCTCAAGTACCTCCTTGCTGCCTATACCTGCTTTGTTCTTCTTTTTTCTTTTTAACCAGGGCCTTACTACGTCTCAAAAACCAAGCTTCCCTGTACCTGTTAGTCTTTAATTCTGAAAGGAACATTCAAATTCTGCTCTCTTTGTGGTTCAGCAAGCAGACACAAAACACAGAAAAGAGTGTACTACAGGTTTTAATCCATTTAAACTCTGTTGTACACCAATAATAGTCTCAATGGCTCCACTTGTGACTGGCCCGGGAGGGGCCGGCTCATCTATATACAGACAGTGATTGACAGCCAGCCAGGTGGAGTCTGCCTCCCAGGTGGTCTTCCCCTGCAATAGGCTGGTGGGCGCGTGGCCCAGTGCTGTGATTGTATCACCGCACTCTTAAAAGTTCACTTTTGAAGGCCTCCCACATGCCAAGCGCACCTTTGCCAGAAAACAACCTTTCCCAACCCACAGTTGCCTGATCCTTTCTAATACCAACAAAATGGGCCTTTCTCCAATTTAGAATCTCCACCCAAGGACTAGATGCATCCTTTTCCATAATAATCTTTAAACTAATTGCATTATGATCACAAGATCCAAAGTGTTCTCTTGCATACATCTCTGTATGCCTCATTCCCTAATAGGAGATCCTATATTGCACTCTCTCTCATTGGGACTTCTAACATTGATATAGGAAACTTTCATGAACACATTTGACAAAGTCTAACCCATCTGCCCCTTTACAGTATAGGAGTCACAGACAATATGTGAAAAATTAAAATCACTTACTTTTACAACTTTATGTTTCCTGCAGCTGTCTGTTATTTTTCTACAAACATGTTCTTCCAATTCCCATTTTATTGGGATGTCTATAATACAATTTCATTAATGTGATCATCCTTTCTCATTCTTGTTTCACCCATATACAGTAGCTTCAGGGGGTGAGCCCTGTAATCTCTTATGTCTGAGCACTGCTGTGACATTTTCCCTGACTAGCTACACCACCACTCACCCTTTCATCCATCCCTTTCTATCTAAACAACAGAACTCCAGAATAGTGAGTTGCCAGTCCTGCTACTCCCACTCATTAATAGCCACAATGTCATAATTCCATGTGCAGATCCATGCTTTGAGCTCATCTAGATTTCTTACAATACTCTTGCATTGAAATAGACAACTCAGAGCTTTATTCCAAACATGCACAACATTTGTATTTCTGTCTTTGTCTACAGGCTTCACACCATATTTTTCTACAATCACCCCACTATCTGCTCTGTACTCTAATTCCTATCTCCTTGCAACTCTAGAGCAGCACTAGCAGACCTTCCTACAAAGATACTAGTTCCCCTCCAGTCCAGAAGCAAACTGTCCTGCTAGTGCAGGTCACACCTTCCCTGGAAGAGAGGCCAATGATCCAAAAATCTGAAGCCCTCTCTCCTACTCCATCTCCTTAGCCAGGTTTTAAGGGGTATGACCCTCCTATTGTTAACCCGACTAGCACATTCTATCCTGAGATCACAACCCTCTAACTTTCCTTTAATTTAGCACCTAACATCCTTAACTCACTTTGCACGACCTGGTCACCTTTCTGATCTACATATGTTATTGGTGTTGTCAAGAACCACTGAATCTGGCTGGTCACCCTCCCACTTGAGATCATCGTGGACTCAATGCTTCTTAATCTTAATCTCATCCACAGAACCTCCTACCGATTCTCCCAACTATCACTAGAGCTTGCCTTCTGAGGCAAAGGACCAGACTCCATGCTTGTGACCACTGTGTCTTGTCCCTGGTAGGTTAACCCCCACCCCCACTCCTCAATAGTGTATGTGTTATTGAGGGGAATGGCTACAGGGTTATCTTGCACTGATTGCCACTCCAACTCCAATTCCCTGACGTGGAGTTGCAGTTGGATGCACTTTTTGCAAGTGAAGTCATTGAGAACACCAATGGCTTCCCTAATTTGCTGCCACCCAATGGGTGCATTCTACTGCCCTGTCTGCCACTCCTTCTGCTCACTCTGTGCAATAAGCAAAAGTCCTTACCTTACCTCACTTTATTTGCCTATGCCTAGGACAGTTATTACTGTGAACACCAGCACCTCCTCTCGCTGAAGCCTCTCGAGCCAAAGCCTGTAAGTCCCACTCTTACACTCCTGCAATGGATATTTCACAGTTAATGTTACACTTAAGCTTCCTTTCCTTTTATTGGCTACAGTTCATTAATTAATTTACCACTTTTTAACATATTTCTCTGTAAAGATTTTTTTGTTGCAAATGCAAGAATCTTGGCATCCATTAATTTTTGCGTGCGAAATGAAGTCAATGCCCAGGCAAGTAATATATGCACCTCCATTGCCAAACAAACTTAGAGCAATAGCTAATGTCAATGTATTTTTACAGCTTAGATTAATTTCTTAGCCACCCCCCACCTCTCCTCTTCTTACTGAATTAAAGACTACAGAGTAGATTTAGTCAGGAATTTCTGGTTCAGTAGTCAGATCATTCTTTGCAAGATGATCACAGTGATTAGAAATACAGATCAATCATCTAATTTCAGACCATACATAAAATGGGTCATCGTACTCTAAAATTACTTATTGTGTGTGATACATTTTTGACAGATGTAATAAGGTCCTAGGTAAGTGCAATTTTTCATTCAAGATGTATGGATCTTCTTGCCGACCCGTGGAATTAGACAATTTGCAGCTGACCCAATGGAGTTCGAGATAGATCAATGCCAAAGATTTACCTCGTTGCAAAGTATTATTGGTAGTCAGATGGAGTCAGGATCAATATAACCACAGAGATTTCAAATTTTACAAACTTTGTATGTTCATTGTATACTCATGGCAATTCAATATTGAAAAAGACTCAATAAATTTTCCTAAAATGAACACCTGCAGACAATTACATTGACAGTCACAAGGTCAGCAATGTTCCTGGCATGGCAATGCACGATTCCAACATCATGGCCCAACAGGTAGTGAAAATAAGCAGCTTATTCACCTTTGCACGTCCACACTTTCAAACCCGGGTATAATTGACATGACAAGAGCCAACTCTCTCCCATCCCCACCACCAATCATTTGATGGCCACCAGCAGGCCATCATGATCACGAGCATTTTGATTCACATTCCAATCCTTGATCTTTCTGCCCTCCTATCTCTCCCATGGTTCCCTGTGCTTAATCATGGCTCTGACCTCATTGGTTATCTCCTTTTCCATTCTGCACAATTGGTACACCCACGGTAAAAAGGCCTTTCCTGGAGAAAACCTCTGGGTGTCGGGTTCCATTTGGAATTGGAAGTACTTACTTCAGATTAACATTATATTTATTATTTTCAGTAATTACTTCATAATATATATATGTGAAATTCATTTATGCCTTCTTAGCATGAATTTATTTTTAAATGGTGGCCTTTAAAAGCATATTAATGAATCTGACAAAATGTAATGGTGTTTCAGAATATTTAAAATATCAAATCTCACATATCAAAGCTCTGTATCTCCAGTTTAATTAACATTCATATATAAGTGTGGACGCAGAATTTAAAGCATGATTAATAAGGGAGATCAGGGCAATGCCAAGTGATGGTCTTAGCTTGACAACTGATATAGAACTGGACCCAATTTGGGTCAAACTATAAAGGTGAAAAGCTGAGAAAATATTGGGAAGAGTTTTTTTTTAATATTTGTAATATTGGGTGTGGTATAAATCAGAGGCAGGAGGGACAGGTGATGCATGTATCATGGGAGACTTTCATTTATATTTAGACTGAACAATCAAACTTCCTGTATTAAGGTGGAAAATGAATTCATGAAATGTATATTAAATATTTCTTTTCTTTCTTTCTTTGGCTTGGCTTCGCGGACGAAGATTTACGGAGGGGGTAAAAGTCCACGTCAGCTGCAGGCTCATTTGTGGCTGACAAGTCCGATGCAGGACAGGCAGACACGGTTGCAGCGGCTGCAGGGGAAAATTGGTTGGTTGGGGTTGAGTGTTGGGTTTTTCCTCCTTTGCCTTTTGTCAGTGAGGTGGGCTCTGCGGTCTTCTTCAAAGGAGGTTGCTGCCCGCCAAACTGTGAGGCGCCAAGATGCACGGTTTGAGGCGATATCAGCCCACTGGCGGTGGTCAATGTGGCAGGCACCAAGAGATTTCTTTAGGAAGTCCTTGTACCTTTTCTTTGGGGCACCTCTGTCACGGTGGCCAGTGGAGAGCTCGCCAGATAACACGATCTTGGGAAGGCGATGGTCCTCCATTCTGGAGACGTGACCCATCCAGCGCAGCTGGATCTTCAGCAGCGTGGACTCGATGCTGTCGACCTCTGCCATCTCGAGTACTTCGACGTTAGGGATGAAAGCGCTCCAATGGATGTTGAGGATGGAGCAGAGACAACGCTGGTGGAAGCGTTCTAGGAGCCGTAGGTGATGCCGGTAGATGACCCATGATTCGGAGCCGAACAGGAGTGTGGGTATGACAACGGCTCTGTATACGCTTATCTTTGTGAGGTTTTTCAGTTGGTTGTTTATCCAGACTCTTTTGTGTAGTCTTCCAAAGGCGCTATTTGCCTTGGCGAGTCTGTTGTCTATCTCATTGTCGATCCTTGCATCTGATGAAATGGTGCAGCCGAGATAGGTAAACTGGTTGACCGTTTTGAGTTTTGTGTGCCCGATGGAGATGTGGGGGGGCTGGTAGTCATGGTGGGGAGCTGGCTGATGGAGGACCTCAGTTTTCTTCAGGCTGACTTCCAGGCCAAACATTTTGGCAGTTTCCGCAAAGCAGGACGTCAAGCGCTGAAGAGCTGGCTCTGAATGGGCAACTAAAGCGGCATCGTCTGCAAAGAGTAGTTCACGGACAAGTTTCTCTTGTGTCTTGGTGTGAGCTTGCAGGCGCCTCAGATTGAAGAGACTGCCATCCGTGCGGTACCGGATGTAAACAGCGTCTTTATTGTTGGGGTCTTTCATGGCTTGGTTCAGCATCATGCTGAAGAAGATTGAAAAGAGGGTTGGTGCGAGAAGACTCAGAAACCTGGCCAGAAATCCTGGGCAAGCATGGCGTCGGCAAGTGCAACGACAATGGGCGCCTCCTGTTGGAGCTCTGCGCAGAACAGCGGCTTGTCATTACAAACACCCTTTTTCAGCAGAGGGACAGCCTTAAGACCACCTGGATGCATTCCCGATCCAAACACTGGCACCTCCTGGACTACATCCTGGTGCAAGAAAGTGACAAACGAGATGTGCTCCACACCAGGTCATGCCTAGCGCGGAATGCCACACTGACCACCGGCTGGTTCGCTGCAAGCTCAACCTTCACTTCAAGCCAAAGCCCAGGAACAGTAAAGCCCCCAGAAAGAGGTTCAATGTTGGAAACCTGCAGTCAGACAAAGCGAGAGGAAACTTCCAGGCAAACCTCAAAGCAAAGCTCGACGATGCAACCCGCCTCACGGACCCGTCCCCTAAAACCCTCTGGGATCAGTTGAAGACTACCATACTGCAATCCACTGAAGAGGTACTGGGCTTCTCCTCCAGGAAAAACAAGGACTGGTTTGATGAAAACAGCCAGGAAATCCAGGAGCTGCTGGCAAAGGAGCGAGCTGCCCATCAGGCTCACCTTACAAAGCCGTCCTGTCCAGAGAAGGAACAAGCCTTCCGTCGCGCATGCAGCCATCTTCAGCGCAAACTCCGGGAGATCCAAAATGAGTGGTGGACTAGCCTCGCCAAACGAACACAGCTCAGCGCGGACATTGGCGACTTCAGGGGTTTCTACGAGGCTCTAAAGGCTGTGTACGGCCCCTCACCCCAAGTCCAAAGCCCGCTGCGCAGCTCAGATGGCAAAGTCCTCCTCAGCGACAAGATCTCCATCCTCAACCGATGGTCAGAACACTTCCAATCTCTTTTCAGTGCCAACCGCTCAGTCCAAGATTCCGCCCTGCTCCAGCTCCCTCAACAGCCCCTAAGGCTAGAGCTGGATGAGGTCCTCACCCTGGATGAGACATATAAGGCAATCGAACAACTGAAAAGTGGCAAAGCAGCAGGTATGGATGGAATCCCCCCAGAGGTCTGGAAGGCTGGCGGCAAAACTCTGCATGCCAAACTGCATGAGTTTTTCAAGCTTTGTTGGGTCCAAGGAAAACTGCCTCAGGATCTTCGTGATGCCACCATCATCACCCTGTACAAAAACAAAGGCGAGAAATCAGACTGCTCAAACTACAGGGGAATCACGTTGCTCTCCATTGCAGGCAAAATCTTCGCTAGGATTCTACTAAATAGAATAATACCTAGTGTCGCCGAGAATATTCTCCCAGAATCACAGTGCGGCTTTCGCGCAAACAGAGGAACTACTGACATGGTCTTTGCCCTCAGACAGCTCCAAGAAAAGTGCAGAGAACAAAACAAAGGACTCTACATCACCTTTGTTGACCTCACCAAAGCCTTCGACACCGTGAGCAGGAAAGGGCTTTGGCAAATACTAGAGCGCATCGGATGTCCCCCAAAGTTCCTCAACATGATTATCCAACTGCACGAAAACCAACAAGGTCGGGTCAGATACAGCAATGAGCTCTCTGAACCCTTCTCCATTAACAATGGCGTGAAGCAAGGCTGTGTTCTCGCATATTAAATATATGTATGTAATAATTAACTAAGCTGACATGAACAATGTTAGCTGCTCCAGATTGTAATAAAGCTTTCTCCAAGGTTCTAATGAAGGATATTCAATATAAAACATCAACTCTCTTTTTCTTTTTACAGATGGTGCATGGCCTGTTGAGAGTTTCCAGTATTTTCTGGTTTTGCTTTATAAGTTTTAGCATCTGCAGTGACTTTTATTTTCATTCTTTGCAGATAGAAAGGCCTTATTCTTGACAAATACATTGAATGTCAATTCCAAAATACAAATGAAAAAGCTGGAAAAACTCAGCAGGAAAGGCCAGTATTCTGTGACAATTATTCCTTCTCGAGAACCTTTCCTTTCCTGTTTCTGGTTCAGATTTCAGTATTGTAAGAATCTATGTATTTAGATGAGAGTAATTGAGATATGTATATTATTGCATTTAATATTTACATCTATTTCAGTTCAATTCATATGTTAAGGATATCAAACTAAAAGCAGACTGCCAAATAAACCTGTGTTGGATTTTATGCAGTAATTACAGGGCAGAATGTGGTTCAGCTTTATATTCCAAGCAATTTTGATGATAATTATCTTCCATTTGTGTGCGTTCAGCACATTCATGGTCAATTGTTTTGTTATTATGAAGGATAACTCCCAGCCTCCTAAAAATATATTTTTTTAGATCTTCATTCATTATATTAATATATTTTAATAAAGCATCAATTAAAACAGCTGCTGAGGAAAGGGCTTATTGAATTAATTAAACAGCTTTAAGATGTTTGTTTCAAACTGAAAGTCCTCACTGTTTTGACTCACTGGTTATGTCATACACCCACACAAAATCAATCACAGTTTCATTAGGTGGTAAAATAAATAACTACTCAAATAGACCATGTCTTGTATGTAAAAACAGCTAAGCAAATTCATTAAACAGATAAGCAATAGTGTCAATGGTAGAGAGTTTGTTTTAGTTACAGCCTGCACTCATCACCATCAATGCAGCTGCCTTTGCTCTGTTTAAAAGCCTGGCACAAGATTACACAGAGGTATATTTGTGCGGCAGGACCCTCAATAGCTGTAAGGTTGTTTGACTTATCTCTATCTCTCCGGTGGCTTCAACCAGACTGCTAGAGTCATTGAGTCATAGTTTTATAGCAGAGCAGTTAGTCCTTTGGCCCAGTCTATCGACACTGATCAGGTTTCAGTGCAGTCCACCTAGAGCATTAGTTCTCAATCTTTTTCTTTCCACTCACAAACTACTTTATGTATTCCTTATGCCATCGGTGCTCTGTGATTAGTAAGGGACTGCTTAAGGTGGTATGTGAATGGGAAGGGAAGGATGAGAATAACGGCTCTAGACCAAATTGTTACTGAAATATTTTGCTTGAGACAAATTGTTATTGGTCCATTTCCTTTGGAGTGATGAAACTGTGCACATAACAAGTCAATTTGGTTCAATTAAAACAGTAGGCCCCCTCCCCTCCACCAAGCAGAACATATACTTTGTCAATGTCGTCGATGAGTACTCACGTTTCCCGTTCGCCATCCCCTGCCCAGACATGACCACGGCCATAGTCTTCACGTCACTGTGCAACCTGTTCACTCTTTTCGGATACCCCTGCTATATCCATAGTGACTGGGGAGCTTCTTATATGAGTAACGTTGCGCCAGTACCTGCTGGCCAAGAGTACAGCCTCGAGCAAGACTACCAGCTACAATCCCCAAGGGAACGACCAGATGGAAAGAGAGAACGCAACCATTTGGAAGGAAGTCCTCCTAGCTCTCAGGTCGAAAGACCTGCCCATTTCCCAGTTGCAAGAGGTCCTCTCAGAGGTGCTCCATCTAACTAGGTCCCTTCTCTGTACTGCTACAAATGCTACCCTGCATAAAAGACTGTTTTCCTTCCCCAGGAAGTTGGCATCGAGAACCTTGCTACCATTCTGGCTGCCAACCCCAGGGCCCGTTCTACTCTGGAGACATACCAGGAGCCATAAGACAGATTCCCTGGTCGATCCCTCCTCCACACGAACCCCCAGTATGCTTACATGGAATACCAGGATGGGCGGCGCAGTTGGGTACCTGGCCCGACAAATGGCATGTGGTGTCCCTCCCCAACCACAGACTGAACAACCCACACCTCCCCCCCCTGACCCATTTAACCCTTTTCAGCCATCAGACACCCAGCCTGTCATGCAAAACACCGCTCAGGAGCCAACAACCGGCAATGCGATGGTCGCAATGACAGACAAGACCACGGGACAGGCTGAACATGTAATGGACTTTGATCCACTTCACCCTGCCAGACTCTGTTTTTAAAAGAAGGGGTGAATGTGGTGGAACCTCTAGTGCTGTCTAATACGAAGGTATTGTATGGGCTGGCCCACCCCTATACCTCTTACTCCTCCCCTTGGAATTCCCATAAAGGCAGTTATGCCCAAATCCCTCCCTCAGTACCTGCCTTGGAATCAGGCCAGCAACATATGAGACATCCTTGCAGTTTATGGTGATTAAAGCCTATTTAATCATGACTTCTAGTCTGAAATAAGTTATTGATAGCGTATCATACATATAGGTAGCCACTGGACAGCAAGGATGTGATGGGTCAAATGGCCATTTTCAGTTCTCTCTCTCTCTCTCTCTCTCTCTCTCTCTCTCTCCCCCTCTTCTCCCTCTTTTTTTTTCTCTGTCTCTCTCTCCCTCTCTCACTTTTTCTCGCTCGGTCTGTCTCTCTCTCTCTCTCTCTCTCTTCAATATTTTCTGCCTCTCTTTCTTTTATACTGCCTGACAGATCAGTTGAAACAGATTCAAATGCAGCTTTCAGAATGGAAATGAAGGTTGAGGAAAAAGCTGGATATTGGGATTAACTGGTTTTGCTTTAACAAAAACCAACACATGTTTGTAGATTGAATGAACCCCTTCCACCATGTCATAATTGGATTATTCTTTAATTCTACAGTTTACACTTGCTGCTTTATACTCAAGTGAGTGTTTTTTTTTGTTATCTAGCCTCTCAACTCTCAGTCTAATTGCTTGCTTTTGCTATGCAAGTACCAGATCTCCTCCAGGATATTGTGTGGTGAAATGCTTTTCTAATTCCTATGTTACATTGAAATGGCCAATAAATTCTTTATAAGCAGCTGTCAATTCAGCTATCTGTAAAATCTAGGTTTATGAATGGGATGTCAGCTGATTTTCTAAAATTGTAAAGGCAAACCAATTGAGGCAGTGCAGCATTAATTACCTCTGGCCTTTGTGCTTGCTCATGGAATATTTCCCGTCAAATGCAGAATATAGCTGATGAAGTAGGTTATAATATATACATTTTCCCAAATTCATCCATATGGATGATATAGAGCTTTCAACCTAATTGGCTTCCTCACGATGGCAGAAGAGGCACATGCACTGAGAAGCGGTTTCAAGACATGGTGCAGGAAACCCAGAGGAGATCAATATTCCATGTGAAGAATCTGCAGTGGTCCTTTATTTTTATTTTTTTTATTTTTTTTTGTGGTTTAAAACCAAAGTACTTCTGAGTTATAATAAATTGGATTCTCAGCAACTCGCGGCAATTTGAAGTTCTTCGTGTGCATTATACAGAATCTAGCAGGAATATTATGGGGCAGTGATCTCAAGTTCTTTGGACGAGCATGTCCCATCAACAAAGTAATATTGCTCACTCATTTCACATTAAAATATAAAACTTATAACAGGCAAATCAATGCTGCAATAAAAATACTCAGCATTGTACTTATTGCCACAATCCCACCATCAAATACTACAATCCTGAAAAATTCGCAAATACCAATTCAGCAAAAAAACACAAACGTGTAGCGCTGATGAGCTGAAGTTGGACTACTCTTTCTAACCCATAATAACGATACATCTGTTGGCTGAAAAAACATGTCAGTGGTTTTGTGGTGTGCAAGTTGTTTAGTCTGTGTCATCCTGATCAAATGGGATTGGTGATCCCATTCCTGAGAGATACAGCACAGAAACAGCCTCTTCATTCCTCTTAACCAACAATCATTTGGATTTATATTACATTAATTCCATTCTCTCTATCAACTCCCCACAGATTCTACCATTCACCTACACACAAGGGACAATTAGTGGAAGCCAATTAACTCACTGACCTGCACATATTTGGTGTGGGAGGAAGCCCTGAGCATTCAGAGGGAAACTTAGAGAGAATGTGCAAATTCCACACAAAGCCAGATTGAACCTAGGTCTCTGACACAGTGAAGTAGCTGCTCGATTATCTGAATGACTGTGTTGCATCTAATCACATTCAAACAACTTTATTCACAGATGGCAATTGAAACTATTAGTAAAATGCAATCTATTCATTGCAGTTTGCAATATGATGATACAGGAGGTGCAGCTAATTATGTGGCCTTTGAATGGATGTTCAAACTCAACATTCCTTACAACATTTTGTCCACTGCTTGTCACTCTACATATTAATGCATTTAAGTATCCCAAAGCTACTAAAAGTCCATTGGAATGTATTTATTTTGAGATAACGTTTATTTGTTCTAGTCGAGCCAATATACCTGCTATTACCTGGACATATGAGTTTGGTTTACTTTGTGACCTATGTTTGATTCAAGAGATGCCTGCCATCCTTGTATGTATTCTTTGTGTGGACATGTAATGAAATATGTACTTCTATAATTCTTCCCATAAAATTGGGAAGGAGGACCAAAGTATCTTTTGTTGCTATTCTTTCTTTTCTATTGCATGGATTCTTGTTTTTTTGATGGACTTTGTTTTGGACCAGAAAAATATGGAAGAATATGAGCATTTTTTAAATCAAGACCCAGAAAGCGAAAGAAAATTAGAAAGAAATCGAACCTCATAATGCTTCACATATAACACAGCAAATAAATTTTGGCCATTGCTAATGTAAGAATCTATTTGTTTCTTTGTTGGGAACTTACTCTAGCATTACTGTATCCATTGAGAGCAAATCAGATTCATCCCAAAATAACTACATCATATGTCATAAGTCCCATAGGTCCAAATAAAACCAGTGAACTACTTAATTCAGATTTTAATATTGGTCAATTAAATTCTCCCAATAAAAGCTTTCAGTAACCTGGTGGTCTTTGAGCCCCAATGCACAAAGTAGTTAATCTTCAGCCTATAGTTGAAGTTAAAAAAAATCAGTAAAACTAAAAACACAGAAATACTGGAGGAACTCAGCTAGTCTCACAGCATCCACAGGAGGTAAAGGTATATTACTGACATTTCAAGCCTGACCCCTTCTTCAAGGTATGAGAAAAAGCAGGCAGGTGCCTAAATAGAAGAAATGGCAGAGGAGGAGTACAAAAGGTCTGGGCACCATCCAATTGGATGGCATTAACATCATCTTCTCTGGTTTCCTTGAGCACCTCCCTTCCACCCAACCCCCCCCCCCCCCCCCACCACCTACGTCTCTTTTCCTTTCTGTCTCTCACTTCCCTGTCTTCTTTACCCCAACTCTCCATTCACCCAAACCGCACCCTCCCATTCAATTCTCACCGTTTCTTTCTCCTTTCCTCTTCCCCATATCAAATTATCACTTTTTAATCTGTTGGTCTATACTCCACCCCCAACCCCTCCTCCCACCATGTATTTTATTCAGGCCCCTGCCTGCTTTTTCCCATTCCTTGAAGAAGAGCTCAGGCCTGAAATGTCAGGAATATATCTCTACCTCCTATGGATGCTGTAAAACCTATCAACTTTCTCTAGCATTTACTGTGTTTTTACTACAATCACAGAATCTACAGACTTTTGTTTTTCACTTCAAATTATAATTACAGATCTAACTATTAGAACTACTAAATGTGAACAATGTACTGCTCATACTCATTGGTAAATGACCCAGAAACTAAAAAGATCTCTCAGTTTACTGCTGACAAGTAGTTAAAAATATGTAAATTTTACGCTAAAATTTAAATACAATATAGTAATTTACTTCATAGTTAAATGCTGTGAGTGATTTAAAAAAAACATATTTGCTGCTAAATAATTTTTTTTAAAAGATAAGTATTGTCAATGGAATACTATTTCAAAAGATAATAGTGTATTGTCAATGGAATACTATTTCAGCAAAGAGGTAAAATGCATGAATAAACAAGTCCACAGATATTTATTAACATCACAAAATTATTTGAACTGGAAATGATTTTCATTAAACTCCGAAATTAATGCTGGTTCTGAGAAAGGATTTGGAAAGTTCATAAAAGGCATTCATAAGGCAGTGAACAAAAGTAGTTTTCTAATAATTTGAATAACTTTTGTCCTGTTTTAAAAAAAGAAATTACACACAGATCTTTCAATTGCTTTTTCATGGGTGGCATCATGGTTTTTATTGTGCAAGTTGTACCTCTTTAATCTGGCGATATTGGGACCTGGACATTGAAGGACAAGAGAAAATGCTGGAAAACAGAAATTGACCTCTAAGGCAATGCTTATTCGTGCAAGCACCATCTCTGAACTTCTTGGTCTCTTGGTTGACATCCTGAATACAGCTGAATATAAGATATTAACAGGGCTGTATCAGCAAAACACTCGGCTGCAGTGTAAACAGATTTTGGTGCATTAGCGCTGCTAACAGCGTCACCCTGGTGGCAGATCCACAAACTAATGGCTGCAGATTCAAAACGTGCCGGACTACAGGGCCGGACCAGAGAGAAACCACCTGTAATATGTTGGAATCTAATTGACAAGCATGTCAGTCTGAAGTCATCAGATTTTGATAAGGATTATCAAAATGATTAAAGTATTTGTTTTATTTATTATGAACCACATAAGAAAAATCCGATTGAAAGACTACATTGTTCTGTGATTTGGAGCAAAGCTTCAATTCAGAAGACAGTATATTAATTTTTTTAATAGAATATGGAGAATACCCCAATGGCCAAATTTACTGTCCATCTATCATTGCCCTGAGATAATATAGATAAACAAGTTTACAGCAATATCCCATTATGTATTCTTTTTCTTTTTCTTTGGCTTGGCTTCGCGGACAAAGATTTATGGAGGGGTATAATAATTTGGAATTACACTTCTGACTGACCAATGCATCAGCCAAGACTGCGAGTTTGTGAAGAGTTAGAATGGCCAACATTTTATCGTTTAACTCTGCTAGAGTGGCTTGGATTTAGTCAAGGCTGATGAACTGAGATCAGGCTCTCTGTGCCAACTGCTAAACTCTGCAATTGCAGTCTGGATCCAGATCTTCTGGGTGACATTAAACTGTTCACAATAATATGTAACTTCACAATGATAAAAATTTTAGAGTTAGTACATCCAAGCTAGTAAACGGCAATGTTAAAATATGGGAGTTCTACAAACATGTTGCTTCTTTTGAGGCCAATGCATTGTTGAGAGAGTGAAATGTTCACTTTGAATTTAAATTGCAAATCAGAGGTGCTAATATTTATAGGCAATATTACAAAATAAGCCTCACAAGACATTAGGAATTAGCATATAAGCATCTGTACAGAAATTTTAAAATAGACTCTAAAAATGCAATGAAGGAAACATTAACAACTCTTTTACTGACAGACAAGAGAAATTAAATGAAGGGATAAGTAGATGGCAGAGGAATTAAACAAATAAGTTGTTCCTGTCTTCATGGAAAAGGGCAAAGAAAACATTCCAGAAATAATAGAGCTACCAATCTGGAATGGCTGAGAATGCTTCCAAAATTCGAGCAGACTGGAATGTAAGATGTGTCATGAAGCTATCTAAGATAACAGGCCAAAATAAAACTGAGATCCAAAAAGAAATTAGTCTGATGTCAATGGTAAATAAAATACTGGACTCTTCTATTAACAATATAGTATCAGAGTTTTGAGAAAATAATTCTGGGACCAGGGTGTCAGCATGACAAGTGAAAGAAAATCACATTGGACAAGTCTTTTAGAGATTTTAGGGAGTGACTAATAGTATAGATAAGGATGACCTGCTGATGTAGTGCCACTAGAAGACCATAGGACATAAAGTAAGAGCACAAAAAAGCTATTCAGCCCATTGAGCCTGCCCTTCAATCATGAGCTGATCCATTTTCTCACTCAACCCCTCTGCCTGATCTTCTACCCATAACCTTTGATGCCCTGGCTAATCAAGAACCTATCAATCAATCTCTACATTAAATACACTCAATCATTTGGTCACCACAGCTGCCTGTGGTAGAAAATTCAACAGATTTACCACCCTCTAGCTAAAGAAATTTTCCACATCTCTGTTCTAAGTGGATGTCTTTCAAACTTGTTCTTTTTTTTTTGCCCTAGACGTGCAAAACAAATTTTCTACATCTATTCTGTCCATGCCTTTCAGCATTCAAAATGTTTCAATGAGATTCCCCCTCATTTTCCTACTTTCCAATGAGTACAGGCCAAGAGGCATCAAATGTTCCTCGTATGATAACACTTTCATTCTTGGAATCATCCTTGTGAACCTCCTCTAAACTCATGTCAAAATATCCTTTCTTAAATGAAGAGCCCAAAACTGCTCACAATACTCCAAATGACATCTCACCAGTGTCTTATAAAGCATCAACATCATATCCCTGCTCTTATTTTCTATTCCTCTCGAAATGAATGCCAGCTTTGCAATTGTTTTCTTCACCACCGACACAACCTGCAAGTTTACCCTCAGAGTATCCGGCACAAGGACTGCCAGGTCCCATCAGATTGGGGAGTTTGCAGTTTTCTCCCCACTTAGAACATAGTCTCCTCATTTATTCCTTCTAACATGATCATTCAATTTCTGATTGGTGTAGCGGATAGCGCGATGCCTTTACAGCACCAGCAATCAGGACTGGGGCTGACTGAAAGGAGTTTGTACATTCTCCCCATGTCTTTGTGGAATTTCCCTGCGGGGCTCCAGTTTCCTCCCACCATTTAAAACGTTCCAGGGGTGTAGGTTAAAGGGGTGTAAATTGGGTGGCATGGACCCGTGGGCCAAAATGGTCTGTATGTCTAAATTTTTAAAGAATGAAATTTATCACTTCTCTGCCAATTTTCCTAATCTGTTTGTCTTTCTGCTGCCTCTGTGTTTCCGCAAAACTACTTGCAGCTCCACCTACCTTTGTATCATCTGTAAATTTTGCCATAAAGCCACTGATTCCATAATCTAAATCATTGATATACCACATAAAAAGAGGTGGCCCTGAAACCAACCCCTATAGAACACCAATAGTAACTGGCAGCCAACCAGAATTTGATCTCTGTATTCTGATTCTGCTTCCTGCCAATCAGCAAATGCTTTACCTATGTTAGTACGTTGGGCTCTTATCTGGTTAAGTAGCCTCATGTGCAGCACCTTATCAAAATCCAAATACCACGACGTCCACTACATTTCTTTTATCCAATATGTTAGTCAAGCAAGGTTTTCCCTTAAGGAAATCATTCTGACTTTGACATGACTTGTCATGTGTCTCC
This sequence comes from Narcine bancroftii, assembly GCF_036971445.1. Classification (NCBI taxonomy): domain Eukaryota; kingdom Metazoa; phylum Chordata; class Chondrichthyes; order Torpediniformes; family Narcinidae; genus Narcine; species Narcine bancroftii. Next base: position 296,579,383 of record NC_091469.1, on the reverse strand, counting down.
AATTACAATCGACTCCAACATCTTCCCGACTGCTGATGTCAGGCTAACTGGCCTATTATTTCCTTTTTGCTGCCTCCCTACCTTCCTAAAAAGTGCAGTAACATTTATGATTTTCCAGTCCTCTGGGACCATGCCAGAATCTATTGATTCCTGAAAGATCATTACCTATGCCTCCTCAATTTCCACAGATACTTCTTTCAGATTCTATACAAGAGATTATACTGGACCACATTTTTTTTCACAGTCTTTCCTTCATCTACTTTCTTGGTAACTTCCTCAAAAAAACTGCAACTGCTGGTCAATTTGTAAGTGGCCAAGGCTGGCAGAGTATAAAATGATCTCAGCATTTGGAAGCAATGGCCGCCTTCACTGTCCATAATCCCCCACGCTACTGGAACTGCACTAGCGAGAAGAACGGCCATTGCTCCTGCCCCAACTCTGCTCCCCACTGGCCTACTCTACTCCCGACAACCTACTCCACTCCCCGCCAGCCTGACTGCTTTCTCCCCTGTCCCCGACTCCGCGTTCTTCCCCCGGCCCTGACAGCGTTCCGACTCAGCGCTCTCCTGGGCCCCAAAAGAGCCCCACCCCCTTCCCCAATTCCATGCCCGTCCTGGCCACTTACCTTTTGGAGGCCAACACAGGGAACAGGGGATTCCCTGCTGGGCCCCCAGCTACACGGTGAGTGTGTCACTCAATGTGTTTCCAAAGGGGCAGGAGCACCCTTAAATTGGCCTTTTGCCACTCGACCGGGCAATTTAGGGTACAATGTGTAAGGGGCTGCAGGGGCCCACTACTCAGGTAGGATATATAGGTCCCAATCAGCCTGAGTTTGTAAACACCTATTGACTGCAGCAAGATCTGCAGGGAAGAAGTCCAAGTGTGAATCCAGAAAATTAATTTTCAATGACATGTTGCACTTCATTGTTTTGTAGGCTTGAAGTAAACTTAAAATATGACAGGAAATCCCAAAAATAGTTTGCATCAAAAAAATATGTGATAGGAAAATTTTAAGGTGATTTTCATGCCCAAAATCCATTAAAATACACCCCAAAATCATCCTTATCCAGTGTTATTTACAAAATTTGACTTCTTACAATAAGAGTTAATCTACTTATGTAGTTTGAGGATTTGTTCATGGGCAGAAAACAGAATAGGAATGAATAGATTCTTTTCAGGGAGGGAGACTGCACTGTGATCAGTGTGTAACCCTGCTCATTATGTATATCAGTGGAGATCAAATGTAAAATGTTCAAGTTAGCTGATAATACAAAGCTGGATGGATCTTAGGAGGACAGAGCGAGAGAGGGAAATGAACAATACAAATTGAGTATAAGGTGAAAAAATGAGAGGTGAGACACTTTTCTAGAAATGAACAAAATGCCATGTATTTTTTTGAATTTGAGATATTGAAAAGTATTGACGGTCAGTGGGACTTTGGGAGTCCCTGTGCATGAATCTTTGACAGTTAACATATGGTTAAAATGCAATGAAAAATCAATTATAGAAAATAGGATTAAAAGAGGTAAAAAGACAAGGATATTTGATTAAAGTAAATCACAAAAATCTGTAGACACTGTGGTTCAAGTAAAAACACAAAATGCTGGAGAAACTCAGCAAGTCAATGTCCTTTATGTAGCAAAGGTAAAAATATATAACTGACGTGTTTGACCTGCTGAGTTTCTCCAGCATTTTATGTTTTTACTGGAGATTCGACTATATGAATATGTTTAAACTCCAGCATTAATTTAAATCCAAATAAATGAGATTTAATGTAATTTTTTCATAAACAGAGAGGATGTTTGGCAATAATTAAGGCTTTATTGCACTGTTAAAATTTACTTACAAAAGAATGGACGAACTTAATGAGTATAAATCACGTAAGTAGCCCAAACATTATTTCAGCACAGCTTTGCATATTTCCAGCAGTTCATCCTGCAACATTGTGATTCCTGCATTCCTCTGTACCTTTAGTCGCTGTCAGATCTAAACTTCAGTAGCAGTGTGGGCTGCCAGCTTTGCCAATATTTTTCACCGTATTATCAAGCCCAATTGTATTACAAGTGAATCAGGTCATTCCTTTTCCTGGCATTCCCCAAGAATTTAATTATCTCGAAAGGTCTTTCAGCCTACCTTCAGTCAGAGGGATTATGATGGGGACAAAGTCAAGGATTTCACTGAAATTTGCTAATTTTCTTCCCTAATCAGACAACAAAATCCATGGCTCAGAATAAGATTGTTTCAGAGGTGAAGTTTGTGACATTTATACTGCTGAAGGAAGGAAATCTGCCTGTAGAGTTAGCAGTCAAGGGGTTTGAACGTGAAATGTCAAAACACCTCCAGAGCACTTACATGCATATAAAATTCACTGTACTGAAATCCCCATACACACCATACTTATTTTTATGCATTAATGAGTCACCATTAAGAAAAAAATACTTATTACCTGGTGATCAGCTTTTAAAACACATCACCCTGCTTCCCAGATTGTTTTCTGTTTTGTACTATGGATAAAGGATCGCAATCAGAATTAATTTGTCTTACTTATGATAAGAGTTCCAGCAAACAAAAAATACATTTTTATCTCTTCAATAATCAGAATTATTCAAAGGCCTTGTTACTCTGTACAGAATCCTGAAGAACATTTCACATAATCAGGGTGAGGTGGGATTGTGTATATTTATGAATTTATTGTGTACGTGTCATGTGCATTCTGAAAAGACATACTCCTAAATGCTTCAACAAATACTTGAAGCCCCCAACTATCTCCACTACTCCCCCACCCCAAAATTTGCACTATTCGTGGTGCTCCTGAGACTTACCACCATCTCACACAAATTAGAGTGAAAGAACCTTTATAGTCTGAGGGGATGATTCCTGACTCTCAGATAAATAGCTATGTTTTCCCCCAATTTCCATGGCTCTACAACTAATTACTGAATGTATACAAAAAAATTTAATAATCACACACTTACATAGAAACTCTTCTCTAATTGTAAGGCTTTGATCAGGTGGAGTATTTGTTTGCTACTTTGGAAAGGTTTAACTTTGGGCCTTGTTTTGTTAAATGGATTAAATTATTTATGTCCCACTGTCTCAATTCTTACTAATTTACAGAAATCAAAACATTTAAATCTTTAGCGGGGTCCTCGTCAGGGTTTTCCTTTACTTTTTGACTTGGTATTAGAGCCCTTACGAATTGCTCTTCGAGGAAGTAGAGATATTATTGGCATCTAGCGGAACGGAATTAAGCATAAGGTTTCCTTATGTACAGATGATTTATTGCTTTTTGTTTCTAATCCAGAGGTTTTCTTGTCTAGTATATAAGCTTTGTTCACTAATATTTGAATCTGCAGAAATGCAAACTTTTACCTTTGAATAATTCTATATCAAGTTATTCCAATTTTCCTTTTAAGATTGTGAAAAATCAATTCATCTATCTAGGTACTACAATTACTAGGAGTTATAAACATCTTTTTAAGGAAAGTTTTCCACTCTATTTAATCAGGTTAAATTACTATTATCGAGATGGTCACCTTTATCATTTTTGATGATTGGTCGTATCAATTCTATTAAAATTATCATCTTACCTCACTATTTGTACCTTTTACAATCCAGACCAATTTTTATTCCTATATCTTTTTTTGACTTGCATGATTCACTTATATCTTCTTACATTGGGCAAGGGAAACACCCCCACTTAAATAAACCTCATCTAATTGTAAATTAGATATTTGGCAACAGTGAACTGATCTCCCCTTCTGAATATTTTCTCTATGCAGTCAATGGATCAAAATATCTATAGCACAGTAGAATATGAAACAATTCTATGATTGCCTATTCATGACCAAGGGACAAGTTTCTCCCCAGAGCATTATATACCTTCATCACAAGAAAGTCACGCTGGAACTGTACATAACATTCGAGAAAAAAGTAAATTGCTGGAGGAACTCAGCAAAGTTTTATTTTGGTTTAGATTCCAACATCTGCAGTTTATTGTGTCTCTATGCAAAATATTAGTTTGGTCATGGTTACAGTATGTGGCAGATCTGATCATAATGCTACAGGAAGGGGGTGATCATGCCAGAGAGGTGCAGAAGAAATTTGTAGGACCAGAGAATAGTAGTTCTGAGGATAGATTGTCAGGTCAGGAATTGGTTTCTTTACATCCACAGAAGCTGAGCAGAGATTTCACTAAGGTATTTGCAATTATTAGAAGCCTGGGCAGTCGTAGAATCAGAGAGATATAATAGGGCCACAAATCATCCGGGGTGAAGAGTAAGGATCTATGAAGAAAGGCATTAATTAGGGAAGGTGGATCAAAATCAATTATTGAAAGGATTGGAGGGAAGTTGACAAGAATAAAAATAATAGTAGGGGTCAGAATTTGAGGAGCTCGAAACCTCACATCTAATAAGTAGCGGGATGAACATCTGAAAAATCATAACCCACATGAGGCAGCACGGTTAGTGTAGTGGTTAGCACAACACTGTTACAGTGCCAGCAACCTGGGTTCGAATCTGGTGCAGTCTGGAAGGAGTTTGTACATTTTTCTTGTGTCTCCGTGGGTTTCCTCCAGGTGCTCTGGTTTCCTCCCACTCTCCAAAATAAGTACAGGGGTTGTAGGTGAATTGGGCAGCAGGGGCTCGTGGGCTGGATGGGCCTGTTACCGCGCTCCATGTATAAAGAAAATGACAATAGACACAGGAAAAGAAATTGGAGTTAACCTCAAAAAAAATGCCATCATTAACATAATAAGTTGAATAGGTTAAAATGTAAGAAAATAGATGATTATGGCTGTGAGGTAGGGAAAAATTAAATTGGTATGGAGTAGGTTTACATGGGTTGGTACAACACTGTGGCCAATAGGCCTGTAATGTTCTAACTTCTTTGTTGTTTCTGTGTTTTATGTATCTATGATTATGTAGTATTTGTCTCCCAGATTATTGCAACTGTGTTTTGATGATATAATATCTCATAGGAAGCAGAAAGGAGGGTCAATGGATGTTGTTTACTTGGATTTTTGGAAGGCCTTTGACAAGGTGCCGCACATGAGCTGCTGAACAAAAGAGGAGCCCATGCTATTATGGGAAAGGTACTAGCACAGAGAGAAGGTGGGCTAACTGGGAGAAGGCAAATGGTGGAAATAAAGGGGACATTTTCTGGGTGGCTTCTGGTGTTGGGTCTGTTACTTTTCCATACTGGATGTAAATGATTTAGATGATAGGATTGACAGTTTTGTGGCTGTTTGTGGATGATTTGAAGAGAAGTAGATGCTGGGAAATAGGGAGTCTGCAGGGTATCTTAAATAGGTTGGGAGAATGGGCAAAGAAATGGCAGATGAAATATAGCTTGGGAGCAGGGGATTGTCATCCACGGTAAATGGAGAAAAAATTCAGAAAGCAGAGGTCCAAAAGGCTTAGGAGTCCTTGTCCAGGATTCGTTAAAGTTTAACTTGCAGGTTGAATCTGTAGTAAGGAAGGCAAATGCAATGTTGCATTCATTTCAAAATGACGAGAATATAAAGGCAACACCGTAAGGCTGAAACTTTACAAGGTGTTGGTCAGACTGTATTCGTCATATTGCATACAGTTTTGGGCCCCATATCTAAGGAATATGCTGGTGTTGGAGAGAAGATTTACAAAAATGACCCCAGAGATGTATGAGGAGCATTGAATGGCTCTGGCCCTGTACTCACTGGAGTTTAGAAGGATGAGGGGGATCTCATCGAAACTTTCCAAATATTGAAAGGACTGGATAGAGTGGAACCAGACAGCAAACCCTTAAAATAAAAGGGCATTCTTTCGAAAAGAGATGAGATGTTTCTACAGAGGATTCTGAATCTGTGGAATTCATTGCTACAGACGGCTGTGGAAGTCATCTTGGGTATCTTTAAAGCAGAGGTAGATAGGTTCTTGATTGGTAATGGTATCAAAGGCTATGGAGAGATGCAGGAAAATGGGGATGAAAGGAAAAATACATTAGCCATGATTTGAGCAGGCGACGGTCTGAATGGCCTGATTCTGCTCTGAAATCTTATGGCAATTCTATAGCAACGCTGAACACCACTACTTTCTAAGAAGTCTGAGGAAATTTGGCATGTCCTCGAATACTCCATCAAACTTCTTCAGGTGTACTATGGAAGGTATACTTACTAGTTGCATTGCAGCCTTGTTTGTAATTTGAGTGCCCAGGAATACAGAAAGCTGTGCAATGTCTATCAAATAATGAAGAGGTGTTACCTTAAAAAAGACTACTACCAACATCATAAAGGACCCCCATCATTCTGGCCACAACCTCTTCTTGTTGGTAAGAAAATACAGAAGCTTGATGACCAGCATCTTCAAGATCAGTTTTTATCCAAAAGCTATCAGGCTGTTGAACCTCCTCTTATTACCCTAATCATAACCTACTCCAGGATCACAAAAAGATCTGTCTGCTTTGCTGAAATTGCACTATCTGTAACTGTGAATATTTGTTTATCGATTTATCATTTATATTTATTATCTCTTTCTGCATTGGGGAAAATTAATGTATACTATTATGGTTCTTGTTCCTCATGCATCTGTTTTGTGGCAGCAAGTAAAAATTTTGTTCCTGTACTAAATCGTACTTTAAATTTAAAATTTCAATTTTTAAATTTAGACATACAGCACGGCAACAAGCCATTTTGACCCACAAGCCATCCGATTTACACCCAATTAACCTACACCCTTGGTACATTTCGAAGGGTGAGAGGAAACTGGAGCCCCCAGGGAAAACATACCAGACAAGGATAGAATGTACAAATTCTTTAAGGGCAGCATGGAATTCAAACCCCGGTCCCGATAACTGGCACTATAACAGCGTTGCGCATACTTATGTATATGACCATGAACTCATCATTATACTGTGTAAACTAAATTTCTCAACCTTATTTCAAAGTTTATGGCTCCCTTCCCTGTAAAGCAGTCAAGTTTAGTTATTTCTGATGTTATGGGCCCAGAGGACCCTAAAACCCAGCAGCAATAGAAATTCATCAAGACAAATGGTTACTAAACAAAAGTTGCTTTTAATTATCTTTATACATAAAAACAGGACCAAACTCCAACTTATTACTATTAACTTAACCCCCTTTTAATTCTAAGCACCTGTGTATGTAATGTGTGTATAAGTTCAGAAAAGAGTTCTTTGATTCACAGTCCATTCTCACTTCTCACTCCTCCAACTTCACTGGTATCAGGTAATTCTTATACTGTGCACAGAATTTAACATTTATGAATTTCACCAGGCTTTGGCACTTGAAAGGTAAATGGTACAGCTCAGGATGATTCTTGTTGGTTTTCAGAGAGAGATTTGATGCTCGTTGGACACAAAGTGATTCCTTCCAATTAGCCTTCCTTCAGTATCTTACCAAAGAAACTTGTCCCATCAGGGTTTTGCAGATGATAACCTCTTTCTTTCAGGTCACCACAGAGTTCATTTTTGTTTCCCTTATTTCAAGTGAAATATTATACAGCCAGCCATCTCCTCATGTATGGAGCACAAGGTCTTTGAACAGGCTGAATTAAGAATTCACAACCCATCTTCAAAATGGGGTTTTTCCACAAGCTTGCGAGCTTTTCATGTTCCAGTCCCAGCCGCTGCTGCTGAACTGTAGAACTGAATTCTCTCTCACTCTCAAAAAAAAGCCTGTTACACTCTCTCTGCTTGCAAAACCACCTGACTTTCCGAGAACAGCAAACTGCATTCAGATAGACCACAGCACCAGACCCAATCTTCTGAGTCCATTCATCTGTTGCTTTCTAAAACAATAATCCATTATTCCACAGCATGTCCAATAGGCATTCTTCCAAGTTTTTACAAAGGCACTCGGAGCCTGGACTGTCTGGCTTGAGCAGAGCTCCTGCATTTTAAATGAGATCTGTTTTGAACTGTTTGTTTTTGTTTGTGATATATACTAAAAAATCTCACAATTTATCTCCCTTAAAACATATCTATATACAATATAAAATATAACATAATCTGTCACACTTCCTTACCTCTCTCCTACCGACTACATAAAAAACATATTTTTTTTATGTTACCTGAGGTGAAAAGAAAACAAAGCTTTTGTTTCAATGTGCTGTGTCTCCCTGGGGGGTGGGGGAGGTTGAAGGGCCCCTGTTGAGAATGGCTGGTGTAAATGATGTGTATTATTGCATTTCCGACTGGGAAGAACAACTTCAAAACAATGAATAATGTAACTATTGACAACATAGAATAAAAATAAACAATTATCTGGCATGGATTTGCAGTCTTTGCATTACATTATAATATTGTGATTTCTTCTGGGGTTTAGAGTTGGCTGCTTCTAATATCACATGAAGAATCATCTAATTACTAATATCAGAATAATAATTTTTAAAATTCAGAATATATAGAAGGATTACACTTCCATTAACTCAAATTTTATTTTCAAATCAGACTGTATATTGTATTGTTTAATGGAAATTTATCTTAATCCTAAAATACTAAGAAGTAAATTTTAAAATATGTCATACATCACAAACTAAATCTGGATTGAATGAATTATGGCAACCAGCAACTGTTACCAGTCAGAAGGAATCATCTCTGCAATCCTTTGCTTCCCAAATAACTCAAGCAAAATATATCAATTACATCAATACATATGGTCAAGACATTTGTTTAGTGATATTGATAACATGTCTGGTTAAATGGATAAATTAAGCAAAAACAGATTGCTTTGATGTTGTTGAAAATATAAATTTACGTCGGTAAACTTGAAATAAAACAAAAGTGCAGCAGCAAGAAGCCTCAAGCAAATGGCACAAAAAAAATCATAGAAAATAATTTGGTTAAAAAATACAAACGTTTTGTGTGAAATTTTCCAATCGTTCAATCCACAATCTTATCTCAAGCAAATAGCAAATACACTTATCCAGCATCTGCCATCTCCATAGGTGCCAGATATGGAGGTTTTACTGTGTTGAATTTTACATTTTTGGGTACAGTGAAAATCACTACTCAAAGTAAGGCTGAAGACATTATTTACATTGCACTACATATCTGAAATTTCATCCAGTATAAATAAATAAAGACTATATCTCTGGGCAGAATTTTCATGGTTCTGCACCAGGTTTCTTTTTTTCTAACATGAGCTAGCTTTGCACAGAGTAATTGCTGTCATGGTGCAGATTAAATTTCTTACCCCTTTGCATCCATTCTTGAATGCACCTGGATGGAAACATTGTCTACAGAGGTGTGAAATCCCTGGAATTCTCTGCTGTGGAGGTAAAGGATTGGGGATATTGAGAGAGGAGGATGATAAATTATTGAAAAATCAGACTGTGGGAATCATGTACAAAAGAGGATAGGAGACCTAGGGCAGTTCAAACCATGTTCATATTGAATGACAAGGCAGGTTTAAGAGGATGAGTGGCATCCCTCCTGTTACACTTGTCTTATGTTTTTATGTTCTTCATAAGACATAATGCATTTTACAGTGCAGGGGCCTCTAGTGCCATAGGCCTTGTCATCCGCTGTAGAATGTTCCACTTTGTTGAACTTGCAAAGAGGATGCTTTCAGTTAGATTGGACATGCAGGAGCCAAAGGTTAGAGAGTGTTCATTCTCAGGAATCACATGTGCATAGAGTGGATGTTTGAGGGTTGGGGAGGGGTGGGGGAGGGGGGGGGGCAGTGCAAATGCATGGTGCAGGTCATTTCAAGCACAATCTGACCTAAAGTCTTCACTGTGAGAAAGTAATCTGACAGTGTTGTTTGCCAGCCCTTCATACAATACAATACAACTCCTGGTGTCAGGAATTCAAGCAGCTGGCAGCCTCAAGCAACCAATAAAAATACTGATGTGGTAAATATTTTTTAAAATATATATAAGAATAAAAATAATAGGTAAAATACATGTTTAAAATGGTAAAATTGTAAAAATTGGTGAAGATGGGAGCAAATATTCAACCAGTGGAGCGCTTTGGTGATATTTTGCTCATAGCAGCTGTTTAAATAAAGTTGTGGGATACAACAATGGTGTCAACCAGGATGAAGAGCTGGTTGATGCTTCATGCCATTGGGGTGACTCTCTTAAAGTGTTTCCTTATCCCTGTTTGTAAGAGTCCCCCGGTCAGAGACTTTATCTGTAAACTTGGGCGAGAGTGGGTTAATTATCTATTATGTTATTCTTTGTCTTTCGGGCAGCTCCATGGAGGGGAAGGAATCTGCAGTGGCAGCGATGGTTAAATGTTTTCAAAGAATGTGACTTAAAATAAATGCTTTAAGATTTATATATATTCATGCAAGTAAAGTTTGTTCAGTATAAGTACAGGATAGTATTTTTGTCTTTTGTATTTTTTAAACTGTTTATTCTTAATGCAAGTGTATTAGTTAGGTATTATAAAGGTAAGTCTCAAGCAACTGGAAAATGCATGTATCTGGCATTTACCAATCCCCGTAGATGGTGGATACCAGAGGTTTTACTGTCCATGTGATTCCATTGTTTAAGAATGAAATGTAGTCCTTTTAGATGAGGTCCACTACATCACTATCAGATAATAATCAATCATTTTAATGTAAACTATGCCCAAGAATGAGACAAAGTAAATGCAGAATTTTTTCTCCAAAGCGATATTAAATAAATAACATAACATAACATAACAATTACAGCACGGAAACAGGCCATTAGGCCCTTCTAGTCCGCACCGAACCAAACACCCCTCTCTAGTCCCACCTCCCTGCACAATGCCCATAACCCTCCATCTTCTTCTCATCCATATACCTGTCCAACCTTTTCTTAAATAATACAATTGACTCCGCCGCCACTATTTCTCCCGGAAGCTCATTCCACACGGCTACCACTCTCTGAGTAAAGAAGTTCCACCTCATGTTACCTCTAAACCTCTGCCCCTTAATTCTTAACTCATGTCCTCTTGTTTTAATCTTTCCTCCTCTTAACGCAAATAGTCTATCCACATCCACTCTGTCTATCCCTTTCATAATCTTAAATACTTCTATCAAATCCCCTCTCAACCTTCTACGCTCCAAAGAATAAAGACCTAATCTGTCCAATCTCTCCCTATACTCTAGATGCTTAAACCCAGGTAACATTCTGGTCAACCTTCTCTGCACTCTCTCCACTCTGTTTATATCCTTCCTATAATTAGGCGACCAGAACTGCACACAGAACTCCAAATTAGGCCGCACCAACGTCTTAGAACTTGAGAAAACTATTGAATGTCACAATGATAAACAATTTAAAAATTGGTGGTATCATAGTGTATCTGGATTATTTATTATTAGATTATTTATTAAATTATTATCCGGAGAGTAATCGATTTAATAATTAATCAAAATTACTTTGTGTTTAGTGGAAATTGGAGGCAAGCAGTTGTTTAAATGTTAGTGGCTGAGATGCATGCCCCACATAATGATGAACTTGGCTAAGTCTGGTATAGAGAACATGGTTCTTGCTCCTCTACTAATAGTTACGTACTTTATTTGGAACAATCGCCACCCGAGTCCTTCTCAGTGAGACCACCAAATTGTCCAGTTTGCAAGAGAGCTGACCTACTTCAAAGTGAAGAAGCAAGTTTAAACACAATGCTAGAGAAATTCAGCAAGACAAAATGCATACTTTATATAGTAAAGATTAAGATATTGTCCTGGGTAAACTTTTACCTCTCACTTTGTTCGTTTTAGATTGATCACAGTGTTTGAGCTACCGAAAGAAAACAGAGACACACACCGAGAGCAGTTCAGTCTACACAAATGTTTATTACAAATATAAAGCAGATTTCAAACTACAATATGCAAGCCTGCCTAATCATACTTAACAACGCCTGGACTGGTCCCAACTGCCGAAGCGAGGCAATGACGGCACACTTGTAGTAGGCTGCCGGGGCGCCGGTAGCAGCTCCTTCACCTCCCCCGACCGGGACGTTGCTCGGACTCTAGCTGTTCTTCCTTCTTGACAAGGGATGTTCCCATCCCTCGGAGAGTCTAAACTTCAGCAGCAGGACCACAGACTTTTATACCCCAAAAACAATTAATCATGCACCCACTCCCTCTAACATTTGTCAGTCAAAATCAAAGCTGAGCATACTATTCTACAATTTAGAAGATTAATTATTATGGAACAGGATGCTATGATATCCTGGTTTATCTCGTAGATACAAAGACTTATTGAAACTTCTTGAGCAAGACAGGTTGTGACCAATACGTCAATTTCAGAGTGTCGTATTTGACAACTGCTTTCCCTGGGCCTCACGGTGGAATTCCATTTCAAAGTGTATCTTCAGATAAATCCCCATGGCTGAGTTTAATTACATCTGCTAATTCTGAAAGTAAGGTGACCTGAGTGTGGCCCCAGTGTTGTCAGTTTCACATAAGCAAGGAAGCATCTGAGCACATGGTTTTAACCCTCCATTACAGATATATAAGCAACTTTCAGGCTTCAGCCTTTCATGAAGGTATGAGCAAAACGGGGGGGAGGGGGAGAGGCAGGGGAATGAGTACAGTCCCACAGGCAAGAGGTGATATAAGGGAGGGAGCAAGTTCCAGGTTCAGCTTTCTGCTAAGGTCCCTGAAGGAAATAATTTTCATTATTTCTACAAACCAGTACTAATTTAAGGTGTAGGTAAATATAATTGCATCAGCCAATTAAATGGCCATATCAATATTCTACATGAAGTAAATATGCACATTTCATAAATCATTTAGTAAAAACACTCAATGCTGGAGAGACTCAACAGGTCAAACAGTGTCCTTTATGTGGTAAAGGCAGAGATACATAACTGATATTTCGGGCTTGAGCCCTTCATAAAACACTTGATAAAGGGCTTACTTGGATGAAGGGCTCAAGCCCGAAACATCAGTTATGTATCTCTGCCTTTACCACATAAAGGACACTGTTTGACCTGCTGAGTCTCTCCAGCATTGTGTGTTTTTACTTCAACCACAGTGTCCACAGAATTCTATGTTTTACCCCAAATAAATCATTATGTCTTAATTTTCAATCATTTTGGATTTGACTTCATCCTCAGCCACATGCTATTAGTAATAACTAGGGATTCTTGAATATAGTGAGAATGACATCATGTCAAATATTTTGTTATCATTAACTAAACTTTACTGTTAAGAGACACTGCTCTCACTCTGAAATACAATTTAATAACATTGCATTTACCACTTTGTTGCCTCACTCACAATTGCAAATATGTAACATGTATGTAATTTCAATAATTTTCAATGTTTCCCATTTGATTGCTTAGATAATAGTGAAATAAATGTTTGCGATTTTATTTAGCGTCTGTGTCTTGGTTCCAATTATGTCATTTCATGATCTATATGTCTAATAAGTCTCATTATGTTTTTCAGTTTCAATATTAGCTGAAAGCATTGGCATTTCTAAGATCATCCACACCAAATGGTTTGGCACAAACTACAGGGCACGTTTTACTGCACCAACTTCTGTTCATGCGTATGCCATTGTTAGGGTCCTTTTGAGAGGGATTTCCAATCTACTGCCAAATACAGAATCATTTGTGTTATTTCTTGTGTTGCAGACATCAGGCAAGGGTTGGGATCCACCAAAAACATTTCACATGAAACTACAAAGTACTGAAAATACTTTGAAAATAAATGTCCAATGTTATAAACAGCTATGTTATCAGTTCCTTACTGAAAATAAATCTTTGTCTTACAAAAATGAAAAAATATTAATTTAACAAAAAGAAAATTCAGTTCTAAAACAATGATGATTTTGTTATTTTAATCATCAAATGAAATAACTAAAATTTTCCCTACAATCACTTACTAAACAATTATTCAATTTTGTTTTTGACATTTGTAATATTGGAGTTACACAGTAATACAACACAAAAATAAATCTTTCAGTTCACTCTGTCCATGCCAAGCATTAAGTATCGATATTTACTAATCCCTATTGAGCACTTGGTTCATAACCGACTATGCATATAGTGGGGCTGAAATGATCATACTTCACTCACAGTAAAATTGCTTTTCACTTAACCAGAAAGTACTGCAGTGCATCAATGTTTAGACAAATCAATTTTAAGGATCACAGGATGTTACCACAAATGATTGTATATGAAAATTCAACAACAATTTAAGTTTGGAGAGGCCGGATGGAGCAGGCAGAAACAAATGGCATGTCAGAGCTATTCTGTTTGTGAATTTTGGGTGAATAGTGTGGGGTTGGGGAACTGTTCGGAGAGAGGCATTGGTGGGGAGAGAAGCTGAAGTGATGAGGTCCACAGTAGCCTGGGAGATGATATCCTGATGATGATCATAATGGGGTCTTGGTTAAAAGCTTGATATTAAGAGGCAATGTCTCACCTCTCCAATGTAGAGGCCCGTGTGTCAGACCACAATCTCACCTCCTTTGTCTGTGGTTTTTAGCAGTGAAGTTTGGATTGGAATGGAATAAAAGGACAGCAGCACAATTGGTGGGGGGGGGGGGGGGGGGGAATGGTGAGGTTACAGTTGGTGAGTAAGGTAGAGAAAGCGGAGGAGTGCTGTATAAGAGCAAGAAAATCTTCTTTCAAATGTATGGAACTTTAGTGAGAAAACATCTGGAATACTGTGTTATAATTTGGTCTCCTTACCTAAGTAAAGAAATACAATAAAATCCCCATTATTATGTAATTCAAGCAACTGGCAGCCTAAAGTAACCGGCAAAAAGATACAGAAAATAAATACGTAGGCAAAGTTAGCGCAGCCGTTAGCACAATGCTGTTACAGTGCCAGTGATCAGGTCAGGGGTTTGAAACCCACTCTGTCTGTAAAAAGGGTGCAATTTGGAGGCTCATGGGCCAAAAGGACCTGTTACCATGCTGTTTGTCTACGCTTTAAATTTTTTTAAAATTACAAACATTAAAAATTGGCTCCCACTAGCAGTAAGTTCACCAATCACACAACACACAATCTCAAACAACCATCAAATTCATTTATCTGGCACCTACCAATCCCCATAGATGGCAGATACAGGGTGTTTTACTGCATTTGCTTTAACCATATAACCATTAGAAAGAGTAATTATATTTTAATAGACTTCAAGAAGGAATTCATTCTATTTTTTTTTAAAGGTGATCTTATGAAAATTATTAAATTCTTAACAGATTTTATTGAAAGCTTGTTTCTCTCGATTGGATATAGATATATATGATATGGAATGAGCCATGTAGGAGAGAAATTATATTAAAAAATGTTCTCTCAAGTGAATCTTTGGAATTCTCAACCCAAAGAGCTGCGGTCTCTCTGAGATCTAACATGGAAAACCTGATGGTATGGAAACCAAGGTTTCAAATATTTGTTGGAAAGGTTAATGTTCAGCTGTTGCTTGTTCTATTGTGATGCAGGTGGGGGGGGGGGGGGGCAGCCTATTGATAGTAGACAATTAATGTAAGATAGCCCCTTTAGAGATAATGTTTCTGTTGGAAGGATGAGTAAAATTGACCCTTTAATCATCTGATTGTACACAGGCAATCATTTAAATATTTTTCAAGTGCAGCATTATTGTACATAGAGCGTGTTGAAAGAATCAATGGCTTGTTGATCCAAACCAAGGCTTTTATTAACCAGAAGACTGGAACATATCACAAGGAGGTCGACCAGTCCAGAATGACCTGGTCTGGCTAGGAGCAATCCTTTAAGACCTACCAGTAGGCATGGCTACACTCTCTGCCAATCACAGTCATCCTACACTACAATCTGTACATATACAAATTGGTGATAGAATCTGTACTATCACATTGTAGGAATCACAGCAGCCAATAAACATGCTTCAGTGAAACGTGTATGCATTGGATAGACTATTCTTGGATGGGTATTTAAAATGCTGCTACGATTTAATCTTGATACAGGGTCTTAGCCTAAAACATTGACCATCCCTTTCCTTCCACAGATCCAGCCTGACACACTGAGTTCCTCCAGTACTTCTTTTTTTAATTAAAATGCTACTGTCTCACTACCTTTCTCCAGATGTTTTGTTCAAATCCTTTAATTACGCTCAATGACACAACCAGATTTGCTTTTGCATTAGTGGAACTCTAATGGCCCAGTTGGTCACATACCTGATTACCAAGCATTGTTAAACAGTTTGGCCTTACCTTAGTTGGTGCCATGCTCCTTTTGGCCTCAGGAGCCCTGGGCTAGTGAGAGGCCCTGTCCTAAATACCAGTGTGAGCATGGTAGAAAATTAGTCTGATGAATATTAGATGAAGATAGGACTACTCTTTCGGCCTTTTCAGGTGGACCCTCCGCCTTGAGGATGGCGACAGGAGCGGATCTTAACCCTAAAAGGCTGCTGCAGCATTGCCTGGTCCACCTAAAAGGGCCTATTCATAACCAGAGGCGCCTCGGAGCGCCTCCGGGTTTGATGGAGGCGGGTGACTGGTGCCAGGGCGTCTTCCCTACCTAAAATCCCCCACACAGGTGAAATCGCTCTGTGTTTCCCACACAGGTTCAGGTGTGTGGGGTTTATGAGTAGGGAAGACCGCCATTTCTATGCCGCATTTTGAGCTGCAGAGTGCTGCCCTGGTGCAGGAGCAGCCAGCTGGGCTATGACATCCCCCACTGACCGCTCCTGCCCTGAAGTTCCCCACTGGCCACCCCTGCCCCAATGCTCCCCCGCAAGCTGCCCCTGCCCCAACATTCCCCACCAGCCACCCCTGCCCCGATGGCCCTCGCCGACCTCCCCTCCCCAGTAGGGCAGGGTCTATCAGACAGCAGGGAAGGGGATGGTTGTCAGGTAGTGGGAGGGGGGCGGCTGTCAGGCAGCAGGTGGGGGTGGCTTTTCAGGCAGCAGGGCAGGGGGCGGCTGTCAGGCAGCGGGGAGGGGGGCTGTCAGGCACTGGGGTGTTGGGTTGCTGGCTGATAGAGTCATCTGCCCACCCCAGGTAGCTGCTTACAGCAGCCGCACATTCAGGTGCCTCGGCAGAGCCCAGCACTCCGCCGATTATCCCTCCCGGAGGAGGGTTGGTGTCGGTGCCTCAGAAGCATTTTCGGAGCATTCATTTGAGTACTTCCTTAGGTGCATGGGGGGAGAATATGCAGCTTTACAATGGGGGTGTTCAAGCCACCTGAAAAGGCCTTTTGTTGTAATGTCTCTCATGATAAAATATCCCATTCATACTTACAGCTGAATTAACATAAACCCACCTGATCTGATTGAAATTTACCAAATTCTCAGTGGCTTCAGATGGTAAATGTGGAGATGATGTTTTCCTTGACTGGAGCCCATCATCTCAAAAAAAGAAATCAACTGTTCAAGACAGAAGTGAAAAGAAATTTTACAAAATGAAGAGTTGTGAACCTTTGGAATTCTGCTGCTTGGAGGGTTATGGAAGCAAAACCAAGTCTATTGTAGATAGATTTTAGATATAAATTGAATCAAGGTACGTGAGATTAATTCAGAAAAATGGTGCTGAGCTGAAAGATTACCTTATTGAACGGTGCAGCAGGCACATGGGGACAGATTATATGCTCCAGCTTCTATTTGCTGTGTCCCGGCCTAGGCTTTTTTATTGCCCATAAATGCAAAACAGTTTATTATGTATTGTCAGGGAATGAGAGAAAAGGTGAGAGATATTAAATACTGCTAAGAAAATGCCTCCTAAAGCATGTTTAGAGAAAGATATTTCCAGTCTTTGAGTGAAGCTTCTTGCAAATTAATTTCACATCCAGACTATTTACATCCCATATGCCTTAACTTAAAACATGTTACCGATTGCACTTTCTGCATGTTAATTGTAAATTTAAGTGAATATTTTATCTATTGTAACTTAATTTAATTACATGAATGCTACATACGTATTCAAACTGAAGTAACAGAGATTTTTTAGAATGACATGATTTTTAAAACAGTGGAATGTGCAACATGATGGTTGCTATGTTTAATTAGCTATCTCAATTAATGTCCTAATTTAAGCTTTGTACCTGTCTGAAGTCTGTACTTGTGACTTGGCCAATTATTTTTTTATACATGCGAGCATAACAGGTAGATTAGGATCAAGGCAAGGAAATGCTGGAGGAACTCAGCAAGTCTCACTGAGCCCTTGGGAGATAAAAGTACATCACTGACATTTCGGGCCTGAGCCCTTCTTCAAGGAAGGTGCCTGAATTGAAAAGCCTGGGAGAGAAGGGAAGAAAGAGGCCAAAAGAAGAGCTCAGACAATGGGTAATAATTGGACGTGGATAGGAGGATAGGTGAGGAAAGGTAAGAATTGATTGGGGGGGAAGGGGGTGGCTATGTGAAAGCAGATCTTGAATTAAAAAAAAACACACATGAAAAGTGTTATCAAAAGAAATATTTGTAAAGATCAACAGCACAAAAGCACATAAGGTTAGACCACTGTTCCTTCTGCTTCTGGGGTTGAGGTCTAAATTCACCACAGACTTAAACTCATCTCTCTGGCAATTATAAAGGCCCAATGTGAAATCTGCTTGAGGAGTTTCAAGACATTCCACTGATCCACAAAATAAAACTCATCACTAATTCCTGACTTGGAAAGGCCAGATGGATGCGAGTTCGTTGTGCTCTGTTGCAGCAGGAAATAAGGTACATTATTACAGGAGAATAGAAGGAATCTTATTTCCACACCACTGCATCTAATATTGACGCTGCTTATAAAGATGATTAAAAACCTGCACTCCCAGTGAAAACATTAACGCAAACAAATCCCCTTCCCTTCCTTCCAGATCAAAACACATCATCTGATGCATGCACACGAGCTTAAGGAGGTTGGAAAACTATCGCTGGAAAGCCAATGTAAAAGAAATTAGTGTACTGTTAGACAATGCTATGCAGGTAATATACTAATCGCTGTCAGTGTCAAGAGTCATTATCTGCTCCAGAGGAATGACTGATGATTTTCTGACATTTTGCAAACTGGTAATTTATGTGGAATGGGAAAGCTGATAAAATTCTGCAACTACAACTGTCCTTTGTTCCAAAAAAGCCTGCTCCAGCTGCAAAAAGCCAAAAATACAATTCAACACCTTTGAGATATATATAACTGTATAACCATTTATGAAGCGGAAACAGACCATCTCGGCCTTTCGAGTCCGCACCAGTTCACTAGAGCAACATCACTACTTCAAACCTCCTGCTCTCCGCCAATAGCCCTCCAACCCCCTCACCTCCATGTACACATCCAACCTTCTCTTAAATGACAGAAGGGACCCTGTCACAACTATCTCATTCGGAAGATCATTCCATTCTGCCGCCACTCACTGAGTGAAAAAGCCACCTGTTAATATTTCTCCTAAAGTTTTGCCCCCTTACCCTTAACTCATGGCCTCTTTTTCCAACCTCCCCTGCCCTCAGGGGAAAGAAGTCTGTTTATGTCTAGTCTATCTTATTCCCTTCATAATTTTAAATACCTCTATCAAGTCCCCTCTCAGTCGTCTACATTCCAATGAATAAAGTCCCAATCTCCTTAATCCCTCCCTGTGATCCAGATGCTGTAAGACAGATGTGTTAAGAAGATGCGATTTGAGGACAAAATGGCAATTTGCATAACACATCTGATGTCCCAAAAGGCTTTGTAATCAGTTAAATATTTTTGAAGTGGCAGTAACTGGTTGTAGGAAACACACGGGCAATAAAAATGCAGCTATGTGATAATGACCAAATATTCCTTGGACAATAATGTGTCAGCCAGGATATTAGAGTTAACTCCTCTGCTCTTTTTCAAAATAATCCCACATGAGAGCAGAGCAGATGCAGGAAATAAAAAGAGAAATTGTAGATGCTGAAAATTCAAAATAAAGTCAGAAACTGCAAGAAGCCCTCAGATCAGGCTGCATTTGTGAAGAGAGGAACGGAGTTAATGCTTGTAAGTTTTCATCAGAATTAAGAAAAGTTAGGAAGTTGGTGTGTTGGGTGTGTGTAGAGGAGGTGGGGTTAGAGGAAATAGTGGAGAGAGCAAAGAGAATGATTGAATAAACGGCATACATGCGTCCTACATCATAGGTGCTCTGTGGTTACTAAGCATTTCTTAAGGTGTTATGTGAGTGACCGTTTTGAGTTTTGTGTGCCCGATGGAGATGTGGGGGGGTCTGGTAGTCATGGTGGGGAGCTGGGTGATGGAGGACCTCAGTTTTCTTCAGGCTGACTTCCAGGCCAAACATTTTGGCAGTTTCCGCAAAACAGGACGTCAAGCGCTGAAGAGCTGGCTCTGAATGGGCAACTAAAGCGGCATCGTCTGCAAAGAGTAGTTCACGGACAAGTTGCTCTTGTGTCTTGGTGTGAGCTTGCAGGCGCCTCAGATTGAAGAGACTGCCATCCGTGCGGTACCAGATGTAAACAGCGTCTTCATTGTTGAGGTCTTTCATGGTGAATAAAAAGGTTGAGAATCTCTGCCCTGAGAGTTAACCTCCAGGTAAAGTCAGTGGTGAAGAAAGCAAATGCAGTGTTGGCATTAATTTCTAGAGGAATAGTGTACAAGCATAGGGATGTAATGTTGAGGCTCTATAAAGCACTAGTGAGTCCTCACTTGGAGTACTGTGTACAGATTGGGGCACCTTATTTGAGAAAAGATGTGTTTGTGTTAGAGAGGGTTCAGAGAAGATTTACTTGAATGATACCGGAATGAAAGGGTTAGAATATGAGGAACAATTGTTGGCTCTTGGACTGTACGTATTGGAGTACAGAAAGATGGTGGGGGTGGGGGAGAACCTCATAGAGGCATTTTAAATGTTGAAATTATCTGGTCTGAGTTAATAGCCCCTTTCATGCAGTCAAAAAACCAGAGGGTAAAGGCAGAGATTCTCCACTCTTACGTCGGGAGACTTACCTCCATGAATGCACCTTGGCTGGCTTCAAGGTGCCAACTGCAATCCCTCTTGGGGGAAGGGTCAGTGGCGGATTAATGTACTGCCGCTGCAAGCAGCTGGCTAGAAGGCGGGCTCATGACATCATGGTGACATCGTCAGTCCACAACCCATCTCACTCACCCCTCTCCCTCCATGACCCCCTCAGGGCAGTGGTGGCCAGCAGGGACCAACAGGGCAGGAGCAGCTGGTGGGATCCATTAGGGGAAGGGCAGCTAGCGGGAGCCATCAGGGCAAGGGTGGCCAGCAGGAGCCATCAGAGCAAGGGTGGCCGGTGGGGGGCATTGGGGAGTGGCCATTGCTGGCTGTGACAGCCCTGCCGGCCACTCCAGCACCTCACCAGGCTGCTTCAGCCTTTGGGGCCACTCATCAGCGCTAGTGGCATAATAAGCAATAGAGCATTGGCCGTCTTCCCTACCCATAATCCCCCACGTTGCCTGAACCATTCTGGGAAATGCAGAGTGGTTCCAGATGTATGCAGGAATTATAGGTAGGGAAGGCAGCCATTGCTCTGCTGCATATTTATGATGGGCGGCACCATAGCAACAGTCACCCCACCTACAGCAGCCCCAGATGACACATCGAGGCGCTGCTCTACATGAAGGCAGCACTGAAGCAGCCTTTTAGGGCTGCTCCAGGAACAGGTAAGTTTAAAATTTTTATAATCCATTGGACATATGGTGTAGCCACTCCTGTGCCTGCCTCTTTACTCCCAGTGAAAAATGATCAGAATTAGGCCGACTACTTGCAACCTTGGAGGGTTCACACATGGTGGGAGGATCAAGCAGATAGGCCGAGCCTTCTAAAGCAACTCCTAAGAGTGAATTCCAGGCTTTTAGTGTTTTGCTTTGCTTAATAAAGCAAGAGCCTATAATTATTCTGCTTATGTGGACAAATCTGTCTGCACAACATCAAAAGGAAATGCTATTGGTCTTTGCCACTGAGGTATTTTAGCTGCATTTCTAAATGATTTGGAATTTATAAAGTCTAGTCTACTGTGGGGGTGAAATGAGCTCTGAGAATAGATGTGTATTACATTGATTTTATTCCTCTGCTGGCAAAAAAAAAATCACAGAGAATAAATAGGTAAAGATTATCAAAGTTAAAAATTGCACCTCACCATTAGTTCATCAATCACGCAACATGAAATCTCAAGCAATCAGAAAATTCACTTATCCGGCATCTCCCAATCCCCATAGGTGCCAGATACCAGGAGCATTGCTGTAGTTGGTAAATATTTTAATAGAACTTTAGAACTATAGAATAATCAGCCAAATGATTTTAGAAAAGCAGAACATAGAGTACAAGCCTACTCCTTTTGGAGGCCTGGAAGCTGAATGAAGTAGAAGTTCAGCAAGACTGTAAATTTTCCCTTAAGAAGCAGTGTGTCAGCAAAACAGTTCTCTGCAAGGAGATAAGATGTTTTGAAGGAGTAATTATACAATAGGAATATGTAATTATACAAGCACCCCTGAGTTTACGACTGCAGAGACCTTGGTAGCAGGTATGATGCATATCATTGAAGAGAAGGTTTTTTTTCTGGTGGAAAGGAATGTGGTATGAAAGTTTAAGAAAGAAATTACATTTATACTGTTGATATGAAAAGTTATTGTAGGAAATATCAGCTCCTTTCTCTCTCTGCGGATGCTGCCTGCACTTGCCTTTCTGAATACCTTTGGCAGTTTTGATTAACATTATCATATCTTTCATGAAATTGTTGGATTGGTCGAGTACTCTCACATTTTCATCCATCTGAGAGAACCTTACAGCTGAAGAAACCATTTTTATTTATAGATTTTTGGATATGGAGGTAACCAAGAGATATGGGGTCAGTATTGGAAAATGGGGAAGAGGTACATAACAAGCATTATGCTGAGTAGACCTGAGGGGTTAACTATCCAGGCACTGCTTTTGTTTCTTATATTCTGACTCAGAAGGATACTGTGTGAGCAGGACCAGCGCTACCATTAGGCCAACTAGGCATTCACCAAGGGTATAGATCTCAGCGGGATGCTGTTGAAGAGAGATTTTCCTTGAATCTCAAATTCATATGTTCTTGATTTATTTTTTAACTTGCAGTTTGTTCACAGTGGATTAATATCATGTATTTATAATGATTTATTGGATTTAAGATTAGCCTCAATGGCTGGGATTAAGAATGATTGGGATCATGATTTGAATATAACATTTTCAGATGATAATTGGTACACTACTCTAGGCTTGATTAATGATTCCTCATTTTGTGCAAGGCATTGTTTATTACAACTTAATATGTCCAAAGTCATATTATCTTGTTTTTATGCAAATATTGATCCATTATGTGAGAAATGTAAAATTTTTTAAGTGTCATTGATTCATATGCTTTGGGAGTGTTCCAATTTAGGAATATTTTGGGAAAACATTTTCCAAACTTTATCAACAGTTTTTAAGATCAATATAGAACCATGTTCTTTACTTGCTTTGTTTGGTTTTTCTTGCAAACTAGATATATCTCTGTCTAAATCTCAAGAGAAATTTTTAGTTTTATCACACTGATAGCCAGATAAGTAATTTTAATGAAATGGAAAGATGACTCTTAACCTACTCATACACAGTATGGAGAGAATTAGAAACAACATTAGAGATGGAAAGTTTCAATTTGAAAAGATGTGGGCCCATTCATAGAATACTATCATGACTGGAAGATTTAAGTTTGGATGCTTTGTGATTCTCTGTCTAGCTTCTGAATGTCACTACTTGATTCATATCTTTACATTCTTTTCTGTAAAGTAACCTTGATTAGAGGGAGGGGATAAATTAGAGTTAGGTTTAGTTTTCTTGGGTTTTTCTTCTTTTTTAGATTAACTTGTTAAATATGGGTTTAAATATAGTTGTCATAGATCATGTTATTAGACAGATTTATCCTTTGTTTAGATCAAGGGATTGTCTAATGTAGTTTTACTTATTTTCTATCCAGAATTATTTTTAAAGAAATATTGTTAAATAAACAAATATGGATAGGTTTTTGATTTACATTTATATTAATTTGTGATATGTATATGATATGACCTTTTATTCATTTTATTAGAAGACTTTGTATGCATTTTAAAATATTTTAAAAAGATAAGTATTGTGTGAAATGAATTGCCTCTGTAGACACTAATGAGATAATTAGTTTGACTAGATGTATTTTGGTGTTGGGGGCAGTACTTGGATGCAACCTCTTCCAAATGTGTTCAAAAATCTTTTTTGGGCTTTTCGAAGTACCGTATCTTATACGACATTTGCATAATCTGGCTAGATAAAATTGGAGGTTTAAAGTCACTGTTTCTCATGTGTGTTTGCCTTGCAGATAATCTACGATTATTTTAATTATGTGAAGTTTGCATTCTGGTGTGGAATTATTTTATAGCCTGTCATCACCGTGCAATCTACCACATGCCTAGAAAATGGACAGTTAAAATTTAACCACTGATAATGAGGAGATGAAATTATTTTGTGGGAATGCTCACCAAAATTGATGACAAAAGTGAATTCTTTATCACAATGTTCCCTTTCCCCTTTGATGATTTAGATTAATTTGGCAGCAGGATAGGAATCAGGTATAGTATTGAAAAGGTGAAAAATGCACAGGAAATAGGGAGTTGGATTTAGATGATATCAGCCTGAAAGAATAGAAGATGGTGCAAGGTTTACTATGTATGCAAGTAAATACGAGAAGGATATTAAACCATTTAGGCATAAATATCATCATATTGTGACCAACATTCATTCTATTGAACTTCAAAAATATTGGGATTATGTATTAAATATTCCTGGATAGAAGGTGCTTGGAAAAACTGGGAATGAAAGGAGGCATCTTACAGTATTACTAAAGGAGATGGATGTCCTGGAGTGATCAAAGACAGAACTAGTTAACAACAGAGGAGCTGTTACATTACGAGGATTCAATAGGTTGCAAACTAATAGGAAGAATAGAAAAACCAAATCTGCATGGAAGTTACAGAGATGTGTAAAATCCACAGAGTACTGATATTGTGGTCGATTTATTTATAGCATTGTTGGTATATTTTGTATGTGAGGCTGCTGCAAGTAAGAATTTTGATGCATCTGTACATTGTACTTGCGAAAATGACAATAAACTATTATACTCATCATGGAAGATCCTAATAATGTAAGGAAAATTATCTTTTACCTGATGAAATACTTCACTCATTCTCCATCATGGATGTATGGTCCACATACATCCATGTTGGAGAGGGTGAATGTACAGAAGACATACCTGGTCATGTGCTTAGAGCCACCGGTGCAGTACAGTTGGCTGGAGGTTTTATGGACATTTTCAAACTGACCTTAGCCATTGTTCCCATGAGCTTTAAGATTGCTCCATCATGTCTGTGCCAAAGCGCTCGACTGCTGTGAGTATAAATGACCACCATCCAGTTGTACTCACCCTCATTATCGCAAAGTGTTTTGAGAGGTTGGTCTTATCTCATCCAAAATCCTGTTTGCCTGCCACTATGGATTGTCATTAATTCGCCAACCGTACTAATAGGTCAACCAAGGATGCCATTTCAACAATGCTTCACTCTTCTTTGATTCATTTGAACAGCTCTAACCCCTATGTTAAAATGCTATTCATTGACTATAGCTCAGCTTTCAGCACTGTTGTCCCCTCTAAGCTGATAACCAAACTTCATCTGCATGGTATCAGCTCATCCCTTTGTACTTCCTAATTAACAGACCTCAATCTGTGAAGCTAACATAATTTTCTCTTCCATTCTTACCTTGAACACCAGTGTGCCCCGGGGTTATGTGTTGATTCCCCCCCCCCCCCCCACTTTTGTATTCCCTCTTTACTAAAACTGAATTCCTATGTATAGTATAAATGTAATAATGGGGTTCTGTAAGGTAAAACATCATGAGATGGGAATGTGTAAGGAGTTACCCTGTGCAGGGCTGTAACAAGAAGGGGAGGTGTCCTTGTACTCCTGTTAGGTAAAACATCATGAGATGGGAATGTGTAAGGAGTTACCCTGTGCAGGGCTGTAACAAGATGTGAATGCATCCTTGTACTTACAAGATAAGAGAGACATTGATGGATTGAGAGGCAGGAAGCTAGCAGGGAAAGGATAGCAACAGTTTTAGTCATTGGACAAGTAATGATATGATGATGTTCTAAGCACGTATCCAAGGGTATAAAAAATCACCATTTTGCTGATAACGGCAGAATGCATTCTCCGACTAACATGGTTAGTTGCAAGTGTTACAATCCGGTAATAAAGAACAAAGAACCCTGATTTCGACTCAGTCTGGTGTTTGTCTCACTCATTCATGAACAAAGCAGACCTAACAGTTCACAGATGACACCACAGGGGTAGGCCTGATTTAAGGGGTCGATGAAACAGCCTATAGGGATGAGGTTCAGCACCTGACCTTGTGGTGCGCCGATAACCAGGGGTACAGGGCTGCTCGAACTCATCGGAGTGCTGCCCTGGCTCCTCATGGGACAGCTCCTTGTCGCCGTTTTTGGTGAGTTCGGCACCTAAAGAAATTAGCATTGCGCCCCTGCCAATAACTCAGGAGACCAAGGAGATCATCGTGGACTTCAGGCGTGCCAGAAACCACTCTCACATCTCGATTTACATCAATGGATGGCAGTGGAGCGTATACTGAGCTTTAAATTTCTTGACGCCCATATCTCTGACGATCTCACTTGGTCCTGGAATTCTTAAAATCGGATTAAAAAGGCACAACAGTGTCTTTATTCTTTTGAGGGACATGAGGAAGATATGCCTCTGCCCCAGGATACCGTTGGACTTCTATAAATGTACAATTGAGAGCGTGCTAACATATGGTATTTTGGTGTGTTACGGGAATTGTATTGCTCAAGATCGCAAGGTGCTCCAGCAGGTGGTGAAAACTGCCCAATGGATTATTGGAATCCAATTGCCTACCATCGAAAACATCTATGGCGAACAATGTCTGGGCGTTTTATCAAACATGCAACACTCCAAAATCATGGACTATTCACTCTTCTCCCATCAGGCAGATGCTTCAGGAGCCTTCACTCGTGCACCAGTGGATTCAAGAAGAGCTTTTTTTAAATGAAGCTGGGACTCTGTTGAACACCGAATCGCGGCGCTGAGTGGTCCTGCACTCGCAACGTAAAATCAGTACTTTTTAAGCAGTTCACTGTAGAATAGTGTTGTTATTGGTTTTAAGTGCATGTTTTATTGTAACGTATATAGCTCTATTTTTTAACTTCCAGTCAATGCTGGTTGTATTTTATTGGCTAGCTTTCTGGTACAATAAAAATAAAGTGAATCATCTTCATCATGTGTGGCTGCAGCAAGTAAAGATTTTGATGCATCTGCATATGTGTGCATGACAATAAACTATTATATTCCTAATGGAAGACTCTAATAATGTAGGGAAAATGTGTATTGAATGTATTCACTCTGTACATATAATAAAAAATGCTTTGGGGAAAAAAAAACATTATGCTAAGCAGACCTGATGGGTCAACTATCCCAGCCCTGCTTTTGTTTCTCATATTCTGACTCAGTAGGATATTGTGCAAACAGAGCTGGTGCTACCATTAAGCCAACAAGCCAGCCGCCAAGGGTGCAGACCTAGGAGGGGTGCTGTTGAAGAGAGATTCCAACACCTCTGCATCATGAATGATGTGGTTCTGACTATTGGGCTATAAGCATGCCAATTAGTCTGACAACGCGGAGGAAGGAAGTGGTTCGGCCCATTTCAAATGTCACATCAGGTCTTGCTCGCGCCGCTCAGCCCGACCTAGGGCACAAAGTCGTCTGGTACCGTTTATGTGTGTAAGAGCAAAGAACAAAAACCAACATTCTTTATACTTCCCAGAGGATCAGATAGTATTTCCTGTGTCCTCATGCAGCCTCAGTATTTAGTAGCTTATACTTAATATTATAGAATTACATAAATTTATATTTGTAATCGACAAACCATGCCAGTGAGTGCCATCAAAGGCATTAGACTTCACTCCATTAAGGATATCTACAAGAGGTGGTGTCTCAAGAAGCAGTCTCTATCAAGGACCCCCACCATCTGGGTCATGACCTCTTCTCACTGCTACCATCAGGAAGGAGGTACAAGAATCTAAAGACAAATACTCAATGGTACAAAAACGGCTTCTTTCCTTTTGCCATCAGATTTATGAATGGACAATGAACCACAGACACAGCCTCACTTTTTCTCTTCTTTCTCACTAATTGGTTTATTTGTTAAAAAAAACTGCAAAACTGCTGCAAAACAATGAATTTTATGACACATGTTCCTGCCGATAAATTTTGATTCTGACTCTGGTTATACATCTGAAATTTTATATTCTTGGAAGTGAGTTTTCCTGTTCATTACTAATTTATGCAATGTTACACCATAAAACATTCTCAGTATTAAAGTTGAGGTGAACTTTATCCTGTCAAAGATCTCTAGTTATTGAGTGAAACAAGAAAGTCTGCAAGCTCCGTGATTGTAGTTAGTACGCAAAATTGCTGGAGAAATCCAGCAGGTCCCACAGCAGCCATAGGACGCAAAGATAAATAACCAACATTTTGGATCTGAGCCCTTCGTCAAGACATCAGGTGTCTCTAGTTATTGATTCATCTGGGCTCCAAAAATGCCATTCTCTTGATCGACTGGAGAAATTACCAAGTTTCAGTGTTTTTTCCAGCACTTCCAATTTTGTGCATGCAGTGATCCATTCAGTAAGCCAGTCTATCTGCATTTATTCCCGAGATGCCCAATCATTTTACAGACTCCACAGTTGCCTTAACAACACTTTCCATTATATATACATTAGGTTAACAGCTGTAAAACCACATGAAAAATTGCTTGCATGTTCTGGTTGGCTATGTTTTAAACCTAACTCTTACAAAAATTTCCTTCACACATAACATACCGCCTCGGCTGAAGGACAAAAACTCCATTACCAGAAGGTTAGAATCAACAGGAGAGCAAATCCAGCATGATGGCTACATTCATTTTCCTCTAGTGGTGCAGATGTAGCAGATACATCTGTAGTAAAAACACACACAGAGATGCAGGAGGAGCTCAGCCGGCCTCGAGGAGGCAAAGATATATTACCAATGTCTCAGGCCTGAGCCCTTCTTTAGGAATAAGCAAAGAGCAAGAAGGTGTCAGAATAAAGACTGAAGAATGGCAGGGGTAGGAGTCCAAACCAACAAAAGGCGTTAATTGGATATATTAAGAGGAAAGGGGAGAACTGGTTTTGGATCTGTGAAAGGAGACAGAGGGAATAGGGAAGAGAGAGAAAGTGTAACAGACCAGGAGTAGGAAGAAGAAGGGGAGGGGGTTTTAACAGAAGTGTATTTATATTCTTAGCAATCAGAATTGTAGACCAACTAATGTAACTTGCTCATCTTGTCTTTCTCCTCCCCCTTTCCTGTCTTTCCAGTTCTTTCCCCCCTTACTCACCCACCCATCCCTGTCCCTTCCCTCACCTTATCTACCTATCATTTCCTGCCTTTGACACCCCACCCACCCCCCTAACACTTTTGTTCGAATGCCTGCCGGCATTCTCTCATGACGAAGAGCTCAGGCCTGAAACATTGGATATGAATTTCTACTTTTTCTATATAAAGGACACTGTTTGACTTGCTGAGCTTCTCCAATATTTTGTTTTTTTTACTTCAACCACAGCGTCTACAGATTTTCGTGACTTACTTCTAACGCAAAGTTGAAATCTTTTAAAATGAAGACCTAGTGCATAACTCTGAATGTCTAATTGTTCAAAACAATCACGGAAAAATACACAAAAGAATTGTTATATTGCTACAGATTAGCTTATTTATGGCAGCTAAATGTGAAGACCAAAAAGATGCAGTTCTCATAACCTTGTTCTTTCCTTATAACTGCTTCCATTTTACAGTAAGCAGCACCATCTGCAGTATAAAAGCAAAGCTTCATGTGGATGTTAATAAACAACATTGAACACCGCCTTGCAATATATTCCTTGGCAAATATCAAGATAATTTAAAGTAACAATGATTGATTGTGAATTCAGCATTTTTTAATAGATTACTTTGACTGGGTGAACTGAGGTGCACAAACATTTTACTCAATCAACCCAAAAGGTGACAAAATGCATCCAAAAATATAAATGATATGTAATGTAAATGAACCATTACGTTAATTTCCATCAAGAAAGGGGATCTTAAAAAGGCATGGCATACAATTGTCTGTTGTAGCATTGCTATATTAGTTATAGAGCAAATCATCTCCTGCCTCAGGAATGACCTGGACTAACTTCACTTCATCTACCATCTCAACAGGTCACCAGTGGATGCTATCATCTGGACCACAAGAGCACCTACGCACACTAAATCAGTGGTTAGTGCCATCACACCAGTAAAACTAAGAATCAACTGATTCTTCCCATTGCAACTGTTCTTCCCATTGCAACTGGATCGTGAACTTTCTCATCAGCAGACCCCAATTAGTGTTGAATGGCAACACCTCCTATTCCCTGCTGACATCAGCACAGGGGCACCTTAAGGCTGCATACTTAGTCTCCTGTTCTGCTCCCTGTGCACTCATGATTACATAGACAAGCTTAACTTCAATACAATAAATTCACTGATGACACTGTTCCCTCTAAGCTGTGTGCATGTGTGTGCGCGCACACGTTCTCCAACCAGCGCACAAAGGAAATAAATATGCAAACAAAAGGTTAGTTACCTAAAATAATGTCATAGTTAATAATTATACTTATTGAAAATAATCTCTTAACCATATAACCATATAACCATTTACGGAGCGGAAACAGGTCATGTTGGCCTTTTGAGTCCGCACCGGTTCACTGATTTTGTGCGCCCTCTTCAGGCATTGGTACCGGTAGATCTTCATTCAATAACGATGGGTGAATTCAATGCAGGTGGAATCAGATAAGAGCAAAACTATGAGCAAACAGATTGGCTGTCTGTGTACCAAAAATAGTAAAACTTGACGAAACTGGATTTATTAAGAAAAGACAAACAATGGACAATATCTCTAAGTTCATTAACTTAATCCATGCAGTACAAGGAAAGATTGGCTAACCGTTTCTGTTAATTAGTTGGTCAGTTAAACAGGTAGTTCATCATATTATATTAAAACATGCCAATACAATTTTATTAGCCATGAGAGATGGGCTGTGCCAAAATTATCTTGAAACAATTTCAAGTTTACATTTGCACAACTATTCAATACACACAGACTTATGTCCCAGGGGAAAAAAAAATTGCACAACATAAGATTTTTGTGCACATTGACTACTAGAGGGAACATTGCTGAAGACACCACCATTGTTGGCCGAATAATGGCTAATAAGCCAAAATATTAAACAGAGATGAAGAATCTGGTTGTGAGTTGCCAGAACAATGAAATGTATCTCAACATCTGCAAGATTGAGCTTATTGTTAACTTTAGGAAGGAGTGGTCAAGAGACCATGCACCTGTCTTCATTGGTGTGATGATGGTGGAGAGGGTTAGCACCTTCAAGTCGCTGGGCATCCACCTATCAGAGGACCTCTGCTGTAGCAAGTACATCCAGGCAACTGTGAAGAAGGCACACCAATGCCTCTACTTTCTAAGGAGATTCAGCATGTAGACAAACACTCCAACAAACCTCCACAGGTGCATTTTGAAATCTGGAATTATTTGATATATCAGAGCCAAGGTTGGAAATGTGAGGTCTCAGGAATACAGAAATCTACAGTATGTGCCCACTCCATCATGGCACTGAATTCCCATCCATTGAAGACATCTATGTGAGGCACAGTTTCAAGAAGGCAGCCAACATGAGAAAGGATCTCCGTCACCCTGGCCATAATCTCTTCTTGCCACTACCTAAGTCCAGCACCTCTAGGTTATTGAACAGTTTTTTTTTTCCAACAGCTCTTTAATATCTCCATACTACCCTATCCCTAAACTACTCAGGGATCATCAAAAATATCTGTTTGCATGATTTGCATGATTCAAACAATTTTGGGCATTAACTTCAACTATGAATATTTATTTATCTATTATTTTATACTTTTTATTTATTTTTCTGTTCTTTGGCACTTTAATGTAACTTAATTGGCATTATTGCAGTTGGTGAACCTCATACCTGTAATGGTTGCAGAAAGTAAAATTTTTAGTGCATCTGTGCATTGTACTTATGTACAACTTATTTTTGTCTTTTACATGTAATGGTTGGAATCACTGTAGCAACTGTCAATTTACCAATTTGCATGTACACTATTTAGACAACAGTCAGTAGCTAAGGAAGACGAACCAGTTGCTGTTTGGACCAGAGCAGCTTTTTGCTGTTGGGCAATGTCTTTCTCAGTCAGGTTGTTGGCTTGGTTACTGAGAGTTGTGGAAGTTGTGGGGGAGGGAGCTGGGCCTACATGTCCAGGGTCTCTCCTCTATCTATTTGCTTGGCCAGTGCAAAAAGCAGTTCAATGCCTGCTGATTATTGGATAGTGACCATTAATGTTTAAATTATGTTTATATTGCTAAGTAACTCCTAAATAGTGACTGACTTTTATGAGGATAACAGGTGTGAAGGACCCTTTATGGGCACAATAATAATCACTTGGGAAAATTGCATGTTGATAAAAGTTTTGAACCCTTTGCTTGGGCTGTCTCCTTTCTACCAAGAGGCTGATGAATTATCACCTGTAAACCAACATGACAAGAATAATTTTCTTGATCCGTATCTAAGGAGTAGATTTGCAGATGCAGCAAATGTTCCTTGCAGTAATCTGGAAAGTCCTCAGATGCTGACTGTGCATGAAGCTCTGTGTGGGCTAAAATATATAGAACGCTTTGAGGTAGGATCAATTTCCTGTAGAGTGGATTTTGCAATATCTACATTTCAATTTAAAACAATTAGCCAAATATACAGCCTTCATTTGCCTAAGTATCTGATACCTGCTGACTTCTGCAAAAAGATTTGCTGACTCAACTGTGATGAGTATCCAATAAAAACTGGACCTCTATTTCATAAAAGCTCCAGGAAAAATTTGCCATTTTCCTCAACAGGTATTAACACTGTAATTAATTGAAAAAAACATGTTCTAATTATTGCTGTAAGTGAAGTCAAATTGGTAAGGCAGAATAAAATTACTTCCATTTGAAATAACTTGACTGACATGGGATATAGAATACAAAAGTCCTTTCTACTCTCTTATTGCCATATACATGACCCGTCCATGGAAGTCGGCTTGCTTGTTCATGCAGAACAGAAGAAAAGCTGGGTCAGAGAGTCCTTTTACACAGTAAGCAGGCTTCCCAAAGCAAAAGAGGTGGGACATGTAGCACAGCAGTGTTGGCACCTAGTGTGACATTGTGTTGTGTTGAGAAAAGAATGAGATTCAATGGGTCTGGACACAAGGGTTTGCAATCACATGTGGCTTTTATTAACACAACAATTATAGAAGAACGTGGGAAAATATTAATGGTAATAAAACACGCACACAATTTATAAAGGAGCGTGGGAAAATGTTAAACAGTACACAATTACCATACTGTTTAACATTTTCCCATGCTCTTTTATAAATTGTGTGCATGAGTTTTATTCCTGTTAACATTTTGCCAAGATCTTCAATAAATTTTTTTATGATAATAAAAACTATGTGTGATTGCAAACTCTTGTGTCCAAACCCACCAACTTTGCACACTATGCGTCTTGTACGTCCCTTGCTCTACTCGCTGTGCACCTATGACTATGAACCTTTTCTGGATCCAACATTACGACATCACCTTCCCTTGCCATTTCAACATAGCAACACGGGTCGCCAGTTTTAGACTCGTCCCGCATCATTACTACCTACCTTGACAGATTGAAGCTAGATAAGTTTAGATCCCCCTAATCTGCCTTTGATGCATTCACATAGTGCTCGAAAGGAGGATAATACCCAGCTTTCAAGCACCGTGTAAAAGGGATAAAAGAGTGGAAGAGAACTTTAGTTTTGGAATATCAGAATTAGAACATAGAACTTACAGTACAGTATGGGTCCTTTGGCCCATGACCCATATATAGTCTATCTATGCAAACAATACAAAACCCTCTCTACCTCATAACCCTCAATTTTTCTTTTATCGATGAGCCCATTGAAGAGTTTCTTAAATGCTCTTATTTTCCAGCTTCCACCACAATGCCTGGCAATGCATTCTAGGAACCTACAACTCTCTGTGTAAAATAACTTACCCTTGATATCTCCTAAACTTTCCTCCTTTCACTTGGTACAGATATCTTCTGGTACTTGCTACTCCCACCCTGGGAAAAAGGTGCTGCCTATCTACCTTATCTATGATTCTCATAATCATGTAGACCTCAATTAAGTCATCGCTCCAAAGAGAAAAGCCCTAGCTCTTGTCTCATAAGACATATTTTCCAATCCAGGCAACATCCTGGTAAATCTTCTCTTCAACTTTTCCACAGCTTCCAAAACTTTCCTGTAACAAGGTGCCCAGAAC
Organism: Narcine bancroftii; assembly: GCF_036971445.1. NCBI lineage: Eukaryota > Metazoa > Chordata > Chondrichthyes > Torpediniformes > Narcinidae > Narcine > Narcine bancroftii. The sequence continues at coordinate 296,545,053 of NC_091469.1, read as the reverse complement.
TGAAAACAATATTCTAAGTGTGGTCTTACCAGAGATTTTTAGAGCTGCAACATTATCTCATTACTCTTGAACTTAATCCCTGACTAATGAAGCCAAATACACCACAGGCCTTCTTAACTATCCTATCAACCTCTGTGGCAGCCTTGAGAGATCTATAGATTTGGATCCCAAGGTCCCTCTGTTCTTTTACACTGTTAAGTATCCTACCATTAACCATGTACTCTGCCTTCAAATTTGATCTTCCAAAAAGCAACATCTCACACTTATCTGGATTGAATTCCATCTGCCACTTTTCTGCCCAACTCTGCATCCTGTCTATATCTTGTAACCTATAACAACCATCAACACTATCCACAACACCTCAAATGTTCGTATCATCTGCAAGCCTACTGACCCATCCACTTCATCCGCTGTGAATTTACCATTTATAAAAATCACAAAGAGTGGGTTCCCAGAACAGATCCTTGCAGAACTCCACTGGTCACTGAGCTCCAGGCAGAATACTTCCTGTTCACAGCTACTCTCTGCTTTCTGCAGTCAAGCCAGTTCCGAATCTACATAGCCAAGGTTCCATGGATCCCCATGCCTCATTACTTTCTATGGGGGTCCTTATCTAATGCCTGACTAAAATCCATATACACCACATCTAGCTCAATACCTTCATTAATTTCTTTTGTTATCTCTTCAAAAAACACAATTATACACGAGGTGCGACCTTCCCCTCACAAAGTCATGCTGACTATACCTGAGAAGACTGTACTTTTCTAAATGCTCATTAAATTTGCCAAACAAATTGTGATGTTGGTGTTTATTGAGGTACTTCCCTATAAAGCTGGTAAATAGAGTTAGAGTACTGTTTTAATGCCTTTTTCATGAACATAAAGAAAGGTATGTCACTGAGGGAACCTTTTTATTATATTATTCCTAATTACAGAATTTTAGCTATCAACAAAATGAAAAAAATTCACTGCCTGGCATGTCTGTACTTTGGAAAAGTCATATCATTAGTAAGCATAGATTGAAAACTGACTATTGCATAGAAACATAGTTGGTATACAGTACTGTAAAAAAGTTTTTAAAAAATGGTGGAAAAACTCAGCAGTTCAAACAGTGTATTTTATACAGCAAATACAACCATTGATTTGGGCTTGAGCTGTTCATTAAGGTATGATGGGTCTTTTTCAGGCAAGTTTTCATTCTCTCTCTTGTATCCTGACTTATTGCCTTTCTTAATATAACCCATTACCGTGGTATCATCAACAAATTTATAGATGGTGTTGATGTCATACTGAGCCACACAGACATAGGTGCAAAGTAAGTAGAACAGGGGGCTAAGAACGAGGCCCCCTGCTTTACTCACTTCAACATTTCAATCAGAGTTCATTGCCTCCAACAGCGTGAATCTCTACACACTGCTTCAGCCTTGAATACTCTGACAAAAGACACAATATTAAGACATATGATAAAGTCACAAATGATCGGCTGGTGCAGTAGGTTAAGGCACATGGGTTCCAAGGTGAACTATCTTCAGTAATTGGATCCAAAGGATCAGGATAGTGATCCATGTGCTGTCTGTAACTGGTAGTGTACTGCAGAGATTAGTGGTGAAACTTTTCTTGTTCACGATATATTCCAACAACATGAATGTGAATGTATTTAGAATGATTAGTAAACCTTCAAGTGACATGAAAAATGTAATGTGATGCATTTTGGGAAGTCAAAATGTGTACAATAAATGGATGGATAATAAGGAATATTAATGGACAGAGAGACCTGAGAGTCTAAGTTACCTGAAAGTGGAAATACAGATTGGTAGCGTGGTGAAGAAGGCATAAGGCATGTTTGCTTTCACAGTTTGGGACTCAAAATATAAGAGATAAAGTTTCAACTTTACCAAACACTGATTAGGCTATACTTACCATATAGTGTGTAGTTTTGGGCACCTCGCTACAAGAAGGAGCTGATTGAACTGGAGACCATGTAGGGGAGATTCACCAGGATATTGCCTGAATTTTAGAACTTTAGTTAAGGGGAGAGATTGGATAGGTTGGGCTCATATTCCCTGGAGAAAGGAAGGCTGAGGGGTTAACTGAAAAGTTCCTGAATGAAACAGGGGTAGCTAAACCGTGACTTGTAAGCCAAGTGCAGCTCGCGGAAATATGTTAGCTAAGACAGGAATCATACAAGTCAGTGCTAACAATGATAATTTTACTGGGTGTGGTTTGTGATTGAAAATATTTGGAATCTATACTGTATATATGTGTGTAATAGTTAATACCATGGAAAAGTACCCCCCTACAATAACTAAAATTTTAGCGAATAGATTGGCTAAACTTTTACCTAAGTTGATCCATATAGATCAGGTAGGTTTTATAAAGAATAGATATGCTTCAGATAATATTCTGTGAGTGATTAGTTTGATTAATAGATTTCGACAATCTTCAGATCACCCGATGGTGATATCTTTAGATGCAGAAAAAGCATTTGATAGAGTTGAGTGGAATTTTTTGTTTAAAGTTCTGGAGAAATTTAAGTTTGGTCCTATCTTTATTGGTTGGATTAAGGCTTTATATAGTAAACCGGTAGCTAGAGTATTGACGAATGGTTTGATTTCGGAACCGTTTAAATTGACTCGATCAACTAGTCAAGGTTGTCCTTTATCACCAGCTTTGTTTGCGTTAGTGATCGAACCTTTAGCACAGCTGATAAGGCAAAATACACAGATACAAGGTATGAAAGTTTTAGATGAGAAATATAAAATTAATTTATTTGCCGATGATGTATTGGTGTATTTAACAAATCCAGTTCAATCACTTTTGCACTTGAAGGAGTGTCTGATACAATATGGATGTCTTTCTGGATATAAAGTTAATTGGGAAAAAAGTGAAATATTACTGGTAAGCGAAGGAAATTACTCAGTTTATAAGAATATTATTAATTTGAAATGGACTGATCAAATTAAGTATTTAGGTATAATTCTGAATGCTAATTATCAATCTTTATATAAATTAAATTATGTTCCATTAATAAAAAAATTAAAGCTGATTTGATTAAGTGGAAAAATTTACCTATTAATTTATTGGGTAGGATAAATACAATTAAGATGAATATTTTTCCGCATATGCAATATTTGTTTCAATCTATTCCGTATTTACTTGATAATATTTTTTTTCGAGATTTGAATAAAATGGTTAGGGAGTTTTTATGGAGAGGTAGATTTTCAAGAGTAGCCTTGAATCAATTAACTTGGAAATATGAGTTAGGGGGATTACGTTTACCACATTTTCAAAATTATTATGAAGCAGCCCAACTTAAATTTATTAGTTCATTGATGGATTTGGAATGGCCCCCTAGTTGGGCCAAAATTGAGATGGCAAATATTTCTGAATTTGAAATACATCAATTTTTGTTTAGAGGGAATATAAATTTGTTACAGCAACATAATGTGCCTATATTAAAACATTTAATGAAGTTATGGACAAAGAAAAAGAAAATGATAGGTTCTAGGGGTGAATTATCAGCTTTGACTCCATTGTATAATAATCAACTTATTTCTTTTTCAATACACAATCAAAGTTTATTACATTGGAGATTTAAAGGTGTGGAAAATTTGGGAGATTGTTTTAAAGAAGGTAAATTTTTATCTTTTAATCAGATGAGGGACAGTTACGGTATTGACAAGAACTCTCTGTTTCTCTATTATCAAATTTGATCTTTGGTAAAACATGTGTTTGGTAGAGATATGATTTTACCTGAAATGACTAAATTTGAGACTTTTCTTATGAAGGTACCAGAGAAGGGTTATATTTCATTTATGTATCAAATATTACAGGATGGTATGGATAAAAAGGGTTGGGATAAATTTAAAAGTAAATGGGAAGTGGATATTGGTTTTATTTTTTTCCGAGGATGATTGGTTAGATATTTGTTATGATAGTGTAACTAAACTGATAAATGCATGCTATGCAATGATTAATTATAATTTTTTACATCAATTATACTTAACACCGGGAGGAGTCACGTGACAGAGTAGTGGCCGGTAGGGGAACTCCAGCCCTCTCCAGAAAAGTTAAAAAAAGATAGAGAAAAAGCAAAGGCACAAACTTAAAAACCAAAACAAAGTGAAAGTAAAAGTGTGGAGAAAATGGCAGCGAAGAAAGAAAAACCAAAAACAACGGGAAGAAAAGAAGAAGGAAAGACGTCGGAAGAAGAAGGTGAAGGCCTTACCTGCCCACCGCGGAGATAGAAGCCCGCTCCCACAGGTCAGTGGAAGTCCCGGGCTCAGGACTACAAAAATGGCTCGCAGAGCCGAGTAATAGTGCGCAACCGCGCATGCGCATGAAAAAAAAACACACTGACGGGAGGGGGGAACAGCTGCGGAGTCGATCTCCACAGCTGAGAGAGACACCTGCAGCACAGCAGCAGGTGCAGAACACAGACAATAACGACAACAAGAAAGAAGAGGGTAAAAAGAAAATAAGGAAACAACTGATGGTCAATCCAGAGGAAGAAGAAGAAGAAGAACAGAAAGAAGTGGAAGAAGAAGAGAAAAGCAAGACAATGGATGTATCTTTTTTTTAAAGAATATATGGAATCAGTGAAAGAATGGCAATTACAAGAATTTGATGAGATAAAAAGAAGAATTAAGAATGCAGAAGAAAAAATGAATAAAATGGAAGTGGCCATATCAGAATTGGCAAAAAGAGTGGAAAATATGGAAAAACGAGAAACATTTGTAGATATGGAAGTGGAAGACTTAAAAGAGAAATTAGAATAATCTAATAAAAAAGCTAAAGAGGCACAGGAGCTGTTAGCTCAGAAGATAGATATAATAGAAAACTATAATAGAAGAAATAATATAAAGCTAGTGGGCCTTAAGGAAGATGAAGAAGGCAAGAATATGAGAGAATTTATAAAAGATTGGATCCCCAGGGTCCTGGGAAGACCAGGATTACAGGAAGAAATGGAAAAAGAGAGGGCACATAGAACGTTAGCCCCGAAACCACAACCGCAGCAAAAACCAAGATCCATTTTAGTAAAATTCTTAAGATATACAACAAGAGAAAATATATTGGAGAAAGCAATGAAGAAAGTAAGAGAGGACAAAAAGCCACTGGAATATAAAGGTCAAAAAAATTTTTTTCTATCCAGACATAAGTTTTGAACTCCTGAAGAAGAGGAAGGAGTTCAATACAGCGAAAACGATCTTATGGAAAAAAGGATATAAGTTTATGTTAAGGTACCCAGCGGTACTTAAAATAATTATTCCAGGGCAACAAAACAGACTTTTCTCGGATCCAGAGGAAGCAAGGAAATTTGCAGAACAACTACAAAACAAGCAGAGAGATGAAGACATGTAATAAGAGTAAAAATGACCATGATCTATATGTACTATATGTATGTGTGTAAAGGGGTATATGTGTGTATATATATATATAGTGTGCATACATGAATGTATCTGTATTTAGAGGAAAATATATAGAGTATAGACAAGAATTAATAAGGGAGGGAAATGGAATAGAGGGAATAAGGAGGGAATTAAAAGAGTGACCTTTGTTACATATGAAAATTGAAATCTTTTCTGGGGGGGCTGGGTGTGGAGGAGTTACGGTCACTGCAAAATCAGCTGACGTTTGCGAGTGAATTCGCAAATCCAAATGGAGAGGGGAGATGTGGTTGTCCGACAAGGGATAAAGGACAACTCAGGAGAGGGAGGGGAGAATGGGGTTAAAGAAGTTTTAAATAGGAGAATAAGGAAAATGTTTGATGTTTTAGAAATGTTGTCTTATAAAGTGTTCAAAACAAGAAAGCAGAAATTGATAAGAAGGAAAGGTGATGATGGAGAAACGGAAAGGGAAGATAAACAAAGTATAAAATGGCTACGCTGAACTATATGACTTTAAATATTAATGGAATACATAACCAAATTAAAAGGAAGAAACTGCTAAATTTACTGAAAAAAGAAAAAATTGATATAGCATTTGTGCAAGAAACACATTTAACTGAATTGGAGCACAAGAAATTAAAGAGAGATTGGGTAGGACACGTAACAGCAGCGTCGTATAATTCAAAAGCAAGAGGAGTAGCGACATTAATTAGTAAAAATGTGCCAATTAAAATAGAAGAGGAAATAATAGATCCAGCAGGGAGATATGTAATGATAAAATGTCAGATATATTCGGAGTTTTGGAATCTACTCAATGTATATTCACCTAACGAAGAAGATCAAAAGTTTATGCAAGATATTTTTTGAAGATAGCAGATACGCAAGGGAACATATTAATAGGAGGGGATTTCAACCTGAATTTGGATTCAAATATGGACAAAACTGGGAAAAAAATTAACAGAAAGAACAAAGTAACCAAATTTATAATTAAATCGATGGAAGAAATGCAACTTTTGGATATATGGAGGAAACAACACCCAAATGAAAAGGAATATTCAAATTACTCAGCCAGACATAAAACATACTCAAGAATAGACCTATTTTTGTTATCAGCTCGTATGCAAGATAGAGTAACAAAAACAGAATATAAAGCTAGAATATTATTGGACCATTCACCCTTAATATTGACAATAAAGTTAGAGGACATCCCTCCAAGAATGTATAGATGGAGATTAAACTCCATCTTACTCAAAAGGCAGGATTTTAGAGAATTCATTGAAAGACAAATTAAAATGTACTTTGAAATAAATACGGAATCAGTGAAAGATAAGTTTATACTATGGGATGCAATGAAAGCGTTCATTAGAGGGCAAATAATAAGTTACGTAACCAAGATGAAGAAGGACTATAATCAGGAAACAGAGCAATTGGAAAGGGAAATAGTAAATATAGAAAAAGAATTAGCAATGAAGGAAGATACAACTAAAAGAAGAGAATTGGCAGATAAAAAAATAAAATATGAAACACTACAAACATATAAGGTGGAGAAGAATATAATGAAGACAAAACAGAAATATTATGAACTAGGGGAAAAAACACACAAAATTCTAGCATGGCAGCTTAAGACAGAACAAGCTAAGAAAATGGTATTGGCATCAAGGAAAAAAGATGAACAAATCACATATAATCCAAAGGAGATCAAGGAAAACTTTAGAGAATTCTATGAACAATTATACCAAACTGAAAACGAAGGGAAAGAAGGGAAAATAGATGAATTTCTAACTAAAATTGAACTACCAAAACTACAAATAGAGGAACAAAATAAATTAACAGAACCATTTGAAATAGTAGAAATACAAGAGATAATAAAAAAATTACCAAATAATAAAACATCAGGAAAGGATGGATTCCCAATAGAATTCTATAAAACATTTAAAGATTTATTAATTCCTCCCCTCCTGGAAGTAATCAACCAGATTGATAAAACACAAAGCTTACCAGATTCATGTAAAACAGCAATAATTACAGTAATACTCAAGCAAGGGAAAGATCCACTCGCACCAGCGTCATATAGACCAATATCATTACTTAACACAGATTATAAGATAATAGCTAAACTATTAGCAAACAGATTAGCAGAGTATGTACCGAAAATGGTAAATCTAGACCAAACTGGATTTATTAAAAAAAGACGCACAACAGACAATATTTGTAAATTTATTAACTTAATTCATGCAGTAGAAGGGAGTAAAGCGCCAACAGTAGCAGTTGCTTTAGACGCAGAGAAGGCCTTTGACAGAGTAGAATGGAATTATTTATTCAAAGTATTGCAAAAATTTAGTTTACCAGAGAAGTATATTAATTGGATTAAAGCATTATATAAGGGACCATTGGCGAAAGTGACAGTAAATGGATATATATCAAAGCAATTTAACTTAAGCAGGTCAACACTGCAGGGATGCCCACTATCAGGGAGGGGGGGAGAAAATGGCACTGTATATATTTGAAAAGGAAAAAGTATGTATCATGGTTAATGTGGTTTATGGTGTGAAAAATAAAAAATTTAAAAAAAAAAAAAATTATACTTAACACCTGAAAAACTAAAAAGTATGGTTTTTATGAATCAGATTTGTGTTTTAGATGCAGTAATTCTGTTGGAACTTTTTTTCATGCTGTCTGGTCATGTACAAATATACAATCTTTTTGGAAGAAAATTCAATTGTTTTTAGAATACCTGTATAAGATTAAAATACCTTTAGATCCAACAGTATTTTGCAACCTCTGAAAGGTTTGGGATTAGATAAATTTCAACTTCCTTTTGTATATTTAGCATTATCTGTAGCGAAAAAATGTATTGCTAGTACATGGAAAGATACAAATATGATTGATATTAATAGATGGCATAATGAGGTGAAATATTGTTTAATAATGGAAAAAATTACATAGGTTTCACGTGATAATTATAGTTTATTTATTAATAACTGGTTGTTATATTCAGAATATTTACATTTCAATTTAAATTGATTAGATTTTAATATGTATGCTTAACTTTTTTTTAATATTTTTTCTTTTTTTTTTCTTTCTTTATGGCTCTCCTTAGGAGAGTTGGCTGAAGGGGGAGGGAGTTTCTTCTTTTCTTTTTTTTTCTTTATATATAAAAAATAACGTTCATGTTTAGAGTTACTTGTTGTATATGTCATGTACTAATTGTTTTTTGAACGACATAAATAAAGTTTTAAAAGAAAGAAAAGTACCCCCCCTGTGTTTGGCCCTGGCTGCCTGCCCACTGGAGCTCTTGATGCCCCGACTGCAGACTCTCACCTAAGCCCTGGCCCCCTGCCCATCCAAGCTCACAATGCCCCGACCGCAGACTCTTGCCTAGGGCCTTGCTGGCCTCCCATCTGAGCTCCTGATGGCCGACCACAGATGCTTACCTAGTCCCCGGCTGCTCATCCACCCATCAGAGCTCCTGACGCCTCAAAGTCAAAAGTAGTCTGGGTGTAATAGTCAACCCCTGTTTTACCCTAAAAATTCATCCACAAAATTCGACTATTACACAGGTATTTATGGTATGTGTACTTTTTCATAATTGAAACATACAAATTAGCAGTTTAAAAACTACGTACATGAAAAAATATTACTCTGTACATATATTTCTTTGCATTTATATGACATTTTTGTAACAAAATGTACATGTAAGAGTAAAAACACAATTTTTTTCATGTCTTGTGGCTCTCAAACATCTGAAATCTATAATACTGTATGTGGCTTGTACATTAAGCAAGTTTGGCCACTGCCGGTTTATAAGATTATAAGAGGAATAAATATGGTAGAAATCTTTATTTTTCCCACTAAAGGGATATAAAAAAAAAGAGGCCATAGGATTAAGGTGAAAGGTGAGCATTTTGAAGGAATCCTGAAGAGTAAATTTTCATGGAGAATGATCACTTTCTGGAATGCACTGCCAGAGATGATGAAAGCAGATGCAATTAATATGTTTAAAAGGCATTTAGAAAAACACACATATATGGTCAAAAGATAGAAGGACATGTATCTAAAGTAAGCAAATTGGATAAGTGTAGATGGGCAAACAAGTAGGCATGGTCGTACTAGGACCCATTTCTACAGTGTACAACTCTATGATTTTCTGATATAAATAGTGGTAATTCCCACTGTAGCCTGCATGTCAAAAATATGTTAACAGCCACATAGCAATTCATGAGATATACCAAAGAAAATACACGATGATCTGTAGCAGCAGAAGACCATATTAAGAAAATATAACACTGTATATCCAGGAAAAGTTAAAAAAAAATATCCTAATGTATCATAATTCTGGTATCATTTAAATATCTTTTTTGGTCTAGCAAATCTGTTGATGCAATGGAGCTTCTTTTGCATGTTTAATTTTTTTCACCCTTCAGTGAACTGACTGGATGTGTAGATCATGCGAATTAGCATATACAATAAAACGCTTGGTCTGTTAATGTATTATTGGTTTTTTTTAAAAGACGTGCAGCACATTAACACACCCATCCAGCCCATGAGCCCATGCCGACCTACAACCCCATTATGTTTTGAAGGGCAGAAAGTAACCAAAGCACCTGGTGGAAACTCATGCAGTCATGGGGAGAACGTACAAACTTCTTACAGACAGTGCCAGATTTGAACTCAGGTCAGTGGTGCTGTAACAACATTGTGCTAACTGCTATGCTAACCATGCCGCCCCAGGATTTCACACAGAATTTTTAAATTTTTGACTTTAATACTTATCATTCTTTAAGAAAGTTACTTACAGCAACATTGCATGTCCAGTTAAATGCAGAAGTCAGGAAGCTTTTCTCCAAGATGATCCGCTGTGACAATATTTCAGAGACATGGATTCAGATATCTATATAACCAAATGAATTTAGAGTATTCATGTGAGACATCCACAAAATTGTTAGAGCTTATTCATTCCAGTCTGTGAAAACCTTCAGCCTTGTTAATTACTGCCAAACACAGCACTGAAAATAAATTTAAAATGGCAATAATTTTAAAAAAGATCTTTCCTTTGGAGAAGTTTCAGAATGCCGTGATTAATTTCAAGATTAGCAGCCAAACTTCAGAACCATTGATCCAGACGTGTGATTAAATTCGACATGTGCAGTTGGGGAATTTAAATACTCACATTGATCTGGTGTTAAAACAAGAAAAATTATAATTTGATGCAATAATGAAAGTAATGGATTGTTGTAAAGACTAATTTGGTTCAGTAATGTGATTCAAGAAAGCTACCATCTTCACATGTCGCTCCAGACTAGACCCACACATGTAATTGACCCGTCGCTTCTTCTTTGGTTCAGAGACAATTAGGGAGAGAAATTAAATGCCAGAATTGCCAACATCTCACAAAACTCTTTATCTCCTTCAACTCTCTTGTTTATAACAACTATTCCCAGTTATTATTTTCAATAAATTCGAATTAAACATTCGAAGTGGCATGGTCAAGTTCAGATTAGGGTAATTTTGCTTTGATTTCTGTTCATTGTTCTTTGATCTGCTTAGTTCCCTGCAATACCCTCTATCTCTACCTTTGCTATTATAAAGTACACTGTTTAACTTGCTGAGTTTCTCCAGCATTGTGATTTTACTTTTCCCTGCAATGCTCTTATCCTCATCTGATCATAAATTGTCCATAAGAATGCCCCAATCTGTCCATGGTGGAAATTTAAAACGAAAACAATAACAAAATACAGTTGAGAGTGCAGCAATGTTCGAGGTCAACCTGTTTCTTGCATGATCCTTCAGTCCAAACGGTAATGCCTCTGGGAGCCCTCTGCGGGGCGCTGGTGCCCAATCGTTCTGGTTAACCAGGGGGCAGACAGTCTTGTCTGTGTAGACTCTCCTCGGTGGTGGGCGATATGACGCAGAGCGTGGGAAAGCTGGGCTGGTGCGGGCTGGAGGTGGCGGAGACGCGGTGGTGTCTTGTCGCTGTTGTGTACCTCTGCGAGAGGGGTTGTCGATCGGTGCGGGGATGGGTATGTGTTTGCCCTGCCTGGGAGGAGCGGCAGACGATGTGGTGCAGACGCCTGATCCGGTGAGGGGTTAGGGGGTGGCAGCGGCGGGGTGGGGGTGGGGGTGGGGGGTAGGGGTAGGTCCTAAGTCCTAGTTTGAGGTGGGAGGTAGGGTAGGGGAATGGGGGGAGGGGGATTGGGGAGGGGGAAGAGGGAGTGGGGTCAGGGAAGCAGACAGAATGGGGTTTGGAAGGGGAGAGAGTGGGATTGGGGCTGAGGAAAGAAAGGAAGGAATGTCTGGAAGGAGGATGAAGTCAGATGGATGTGGCTCTCTTTTGAGAGAGGATAGAAGGCAGGGGAGGTGTGGATCTACTGGGGTGTTAAGGTTTGGTGGATATTTACACCTGGGAATGTGACATGTCGAATGGGCTGATAGGAGAAAGATTTCTGGTTACCCTGCAAATTAGATGTTCAGAATGTTAGTATTGGAGTCTTCAGGTGAGACCAGAGTAGAGATTGGTTGAATGTTTAGCCCAATTGTAGTGCCTTTGGGACAAGGGAATTGTTTCCTTTCTGTTTACAGCCGATTGCCTTTTATTGGATTTCAGTGCCAGATATTTATGGCAAAAAAATATCTTCTCTGTTGTACTTTGGTCTATGACCTGCACTAAAGACTTGATGTGTAGTTCATGCAAATTAGCATATGCAATAAAACACCTGGTATTTGGCAACTACGGAGATTGGAAGATGCCGGATAAGTGAGTTTTCCAGTTGATTAAGGTTGTGTTGTGTGAATGGAGAACTAATAGCGAAGTGTGCTAATTTTAAATGTCCTTATTTTTTTTACCCATTTTTGTGCTTTTTTAAAATATTTGCTGGTTGCTTGAATTCAGGGTAATACGGATCTTACTGTAGTAAAGAGCATGAAACCTGTTGATGCCCAGACAATAACAGTACAAATGGTAGCACTTTTTACATGTATTAAAACCAAGATATATTTTGATTTTAATTCCATTTCCCTTTCCTTAACATGTCTGTTTGTGGTCTACTTTATAGCCCATTTGAGACCACACACATTAGAAGAACAACACCAACATCAATTTCCAGTAACCTTCCTGCCCCCTTGCTTTTCCTGATTCCTCTTGCCCCTTTCCTCCTCCTCCTCCTCTTCCTTTATTCCCTACCTCCTGCCCAATTGACCTTCCTTCTTCAAGCAATCATCCTTCTTTCTCTTTCTACTGGTTCCTCCTGTCAACCTCTTCTTCCTGTCACCTTTGTAGTTGCTGACTTAACATTTCTCCTGCCCACCTTCTTCCCCCTCTCACCTGAATACACCTTTCACCTGCCCAGCTTGTGCTTCGTCCTCTCCTATTTATTGAGGCTTCTGCCCTCTTTATTACATGAGGGCTTTTGGCCCTTTTCCATGGATCCTGCCTGACCTGAGTTCCTCTAGCACTGAGGGTCTCAGCCTTTTTCCACTCACATACCACTTTAGTAATCCTTATTACTATCGGTGCTCTGTGATTAGTAAGGGATTGCTTAAGGTGGAATGTGAGTGGGAAGGGAAGGTTGAGAATCACTGCTCTAGACCCAATTGTTACTGAACTATTTTCCTTGAGAGAAATTGTAATTGGCCCGTTTCCTTTGGAGTTATGAAACTTTGCACAGACTGAGTCAATTGGGTACGATTAAAACAGTGGTTTTCAAACTTTTTCTTTCTGCTCACATTACCACCTTAAGCAATCCCTTACTAATCACAGACCATCAATGGCATAGGGAATACTTAAAGTGATATGTGAGTGGAAAGTAAAAGGTTGAGAACCACTGACCTAGCACTTTGTGTGTCACTTTAGCATTTACTACATGGTAAAACTGCTATCTGTTCTAGGTATACACATATGAGCAAATAAATGAGATCTTGCTGGCAGTGATTAACTGTTCCAAAGTGTTACACCTCTAGTAATTCCTCTCTTTGTGCTGTGTTCTACATGGAACACTTAATCTTGATTCATTTAAATGCTGAGACTGACATTTTAAATATAACATGCAAAGCATAACTTTGCTGTTCAACAAATATACTAAATACTCCTGTCACTCATTCCAAGTTTCCAATCCAGTTTCGGGGTGCTTAAAAATTATTTGTGGAACTTAAAGAGCAACTGATATAGAAATACAGAGGATGGTCAAGAAATGTATCTATCACTTGAAATATATTCTTCATCTTCAGTGGCGAATTCTCAAGTTCACCCATGTCAGAGTGAAGAAATCACTTGGCGGGAGCATCTTGCTCTTCTGAGTTGATGCCATTTTATTTTACTCGTATTTTCATGACCTGCCATTGGAAAATTAATTTTCCTGCAATTAATACATTGGTCCCCTGAATAGGCAGGAATTTGTATGGGCGACCTGATAGTATTTTAGTGAATAGAAATTATTCCCATTGGCAAAAAGGTTGAAAACTGGAAATGGAGGTAATTTGTAAAAGAACCAAAGTGACTTGAGGGAATCCACTGCCAGGGGTGGTTGTGAAGGCAAATTTAATTATGCATTCAAATTTTCAAAGGGAGCTGGATACATTTTTAAAAAAATAAAATAAAATTGCAGGGCTAAGGGGCAAGGAAGTGAGGTGAGGTGAATTGCATTTGCATGCAGCCAGAAAGAAGTTGGCAGAGCTCACAGTGGCCTCCTGTGCTGCAGTCGTTCTATGTTTTTAGGGAATGTATACACAATTTTGTAATGCTAATGTAGGTTAGAAATTAACTTTTATTTAACCAAAATCCAAAGACTTGAAACTGTTTAAAGAGATCAAAACAGTTGATGAATTAATATGATCTGTTTACATGTGGTGGTATATGAAAGAAAATGAACATCAACTTGCATGTAATTGACTCTGGTGGGTCAGCAAACACTTGATTTAGAGGAAAGTTTAATCACTGTAGTCAGTCTTTAAATTGAGCTAAAATGATTGGCTTTGGCTCAATCATGATTCTCCTTGAGCAAGTATCTAATCCAAGGTTTTTTTTCCCCTGTGGTATAAATTGATGATCAATTCTAACTGTTTCCTGTCACTGGAAATGTTTGCAAGAAACTGATTTTAAAAAAATTTAGAATTTGAACAATAATGTTTTGTGTTGTACAGATTGCAATACCCATTATTCATCATGCATTCCTTTGCAGTTGTTTGTGAAGGACTTTGAATTAAAGCCTGATGTATTTTGATCATGTGTTCTGATTAGGAAAACTGTATTTTGGTTCGTCCAAGATAAATCTACCGACGCTGAATCTGGAAACCAGAAAAAGCTAGAAATACACAGCAGGTTGAGCTGCGTCTCTGAAATAGACATTCCCAATATTCCATGTCGAAAATCTGATAAAGGAATTCTTGTTTGGGGCGCTGTCAGAAACTCACTTGCTTCTAATGCAACAAATTCTGAGTTTTATTTGATTTTCAAAGGATGCGCAGGAGAAAGTTTCAAAACCTCTTCTGCTGAAGCGTATCGCTATGGAACTTCAGGGTTTGGCCTTGATTTAGTAGGTTGTTGTCTGTTACCCGCTACCTCTCTCCTGTACTTTGTTTTCCCGCAGTTAGAGAACCTGCTTATGATGATGATGTCAGTTGCTGGAGTTATGTTTGCTAATGCAGTCGTGGAAATAAATGGAGTGTGGGGGAAGATCAAGTACAAGTTCTCGTGGTGCCATGGTGTTGAGGATCATTGTACAAGAGGTGCTATCACTAGTTCTCACTAGGCCATTTCAGGTCAGGCCTCCGCCTTGAGGCCGGCTATGGGAGTAGATGGAAAACTAAGAACTTACCTTTCAGACAGCAGCCCTAAAAGGCTGCTCCAGCATCTCATTCATATTCAGAGGCACCTTGTAGCGCCCTCTGGATCCGACAGAGGTGGGGCGACTGGTGCCGTAGCGCCACCCATCATAAGTAGGAGGCAGAGCATTGGCTCTCTTCCCTATCCATAATCCCCCAGGCAGTTGAAACCACTCTGTGGTTCCCAGAACAGCCGCATAGAACAACCCCGCAGGCTGAAGCGATTTGATGTGGCTGTCTCAGCTCACTGGCCGCCTCCTGCCTGCCACCCCTGCCTTGGAGGGAGAAGAGTGAGTGGGGAGATGGGTCATGGGCTGACGGCATCATCAGCCCACCCCTAACCAGCGGCTGCAGATTCAGTTCAGGCAATGGAGTGCAGCACTTCGCCGAATCGGTGCCTCAGAGCCAGCTATGGCGCATTCAGGAAGGTATGTCTTTAGCCGTAAGGGTGAAGAACCTCCGCCTTTACAAACAAGTGTTTGGTCTATCTGAAAGTGCCTACTGATTGTGGCCTGTGGAATAAACAGTCATGGATCTAATTGCAGGGGAGTGTTGTATATCTTGGGGATAGCATTAGTAGGTTTTGCAGTCAGGAAGTATAAGGTCAGAAATAGGCAATGTAGATAAAGTAATGGTAATCAAATTATGAATTCCTATTTGGTTTATTTTGCTGTTGGGTAATTATAGGTTTGAACATGAATCTACATATATCTACATAATCTACATATTGATTAAATTATTCCAATTAGTGGGTTTTGCCTGACATGGAAGTTATTGGTTCTTTCCAGTGAAAACAAACATCTTCTAATTTGCAAAGTAATTTCAGGTGGGTGTGAAACAAAGATGAGGAACATGTGTATAGGCTGTTGGAATTTAATCGATTTAAAACTGTGACTTGCAAAATGTATGAAAATCTACCTGTTCTTACTACAATTCTAATTGTAACACCATTTCATATTGTAAATGAACTATTAATATCTTCTTGGAATAGTATAGACATGCCGAGGTTGGGTGAACAATTACAAGATCAAGTTTGATTGATTATTTCAAGCTTTACAGGCAGGTGAAAATAATGTTTGTGGTCTGTGTATCAAATGTACCATATGAGTTGATGTATTTTGATTTATTTTAATTATCTAGGATACAAGAAGGAAACAGCTAGCAGAAGCTGCTGAGAAACGCCAGAAAGAGGTAAGAATGCTAATTAGCATTGTTTTTCTGAAATATTTTGACAATAACGTGACAATTTTCAGATTTTTTAACTGAAGTGTAAAACCTACAAGGAGCAGTTTTTGCAAAAGCTTTAAGATGATAATTATACTAATGTAAAGGCTGCACTAAGCAGTCATTGTTTACTAATGACAACAAATTCAGAACTATCCAAATTAGATGCATTAAATAGAAGGCAAAAGTGCTGATGGCTTATCATTTATTCTCTATTGTTGGAACTTTGATATTGATCACCAATAATATTGAGCTAAGTCTTTATGGTCCAGGCTTGTGTCCACGTACTTTTCAGCACTGACTTTGAAGGGGGAACATGATGGCCTGAAGCAGCTTTGTCTAAAAAAAAATGACAGTGCTGGTGCAGACCCAGGGGAGCGGAGACAATGCTGCTCAGCAGAGCCCTGCTGTTGGCTCTGTATAGGGTTTAAAGGCCTGTTAATGGAGCTGACAGTTTTTAAAAATTCTGCAATTACATGTCCTTACCAAAGATGGCATTGCTATGCTGCAAGTGTACCATGATGGTTGGCAGGCTCTAGGGGAGCAGTGGACTGGCCCAGAGCACCAGAAACTGAGAGAACACCTATTTAGAAGAAAAAGCATAGGAGATGACCCTGCAGGATGGTAACTATGACAGCAGACTAGTGAGGGAGCTCAGCGGTTAAAGGACCCGCAGGCTGTGAACTTCTGGCAGCTTATGATTGTATTTTTAAAGTATTACTACATAACAGTAGAAGGAACCTTCTATTGCGTGGACACGAAAGTGCTGCTGTAGGCTTTCATATCTGGCAAAACTTTGTTTCCCTGAGATGTCAATGACATTTGGAAATTTTTCAAAATCTTTCAAAGTAACCTCTTCAAAAGTCAAAACAATATTTACCAAAATAACTTTGCCTTTGTTTTGTTAATATTTGATCTATAATCACAATTTTAGCCAATGGTTTAGTGTTCTTGCATCAGGTCCAACCTGGCAAAGGATCCAGAAGTGAAATTCTGGGGAATCTTGGCAAGATGCTGGATTCCAGAGTAAGCTGGGAAATTCAGAATCTTTCTTCACCAACATTTGTGCAGAACTTCGGGTTTTCCATTTCAATTGGAATTGGCATAATTTACCAGTGTTATCCAATTCTAAGGGGCAATATTGTGTATGATACTTAATTTGATGTTTGCAAAACTAATATCATTACATTTAGACATCATTCAATCCTCACATGAAAGATGACAATTTTTGGCTTCTCATAATTTTCTGTCCTATGAAGTTGGACATTAGGCAGTGGATGTTGTGCGAACACCATATCAAGTATTTAGCAAAGCTATATGGAATACTATAGTGTAGCAGTAAACTTTTTATTTGTAAGTAAGGATTAGCATGGGGACTGACATGGGGCTGTGGAGAGAGAACGGAGCAATGAGATCAGTGTGGGGCAGTGGGATCAGTTTGGGTATACAATGTACAATTTCCTATAGAAAGTGATCGCTTTTTTAAAATTGCTGCAGACTTGCTTACAGTAAGTGAATAAGTATGGGACCATGGACATGTATGTGGTCGGACATTGCCCGAATTGACACTAAGTGGTGCATTGCTGTAACACACTCTTTATAGCAAAACATTGTTTTGCAAATCGAAGCCATATTGTCTAAAGTGTAAATGACATCATTGTAGAAATTTGTAAATTAACCATTTTTAAATCAAGGAATTGCTGTTCATTCTGAACCATTCAGTTGACAGCATGTTGGCTAATACTCTTGATTCTGCGTTTACCAGAATATCATTCAAAGCTAAATTTGTATATTCTGGAATAAGGCTAGTGTTTCCAAATCAGGATTAACATCTATTTTGACTACTTGCTCTGAATTTTTTCGTGGGATTGAATTGTTTGTTATTTGGAAGGCTTGGCTGGAGCTTTGAAGTTAGGGTAACCTTGGAGAATTATATAAAATTATGATGCAAAGATGAGGAAAACTCACATATTTTCCCAGGGAAGGGTGCTTAAGACTTGAGGGCATAGATTTAAGATGAGAAGGGAAAGGTTCAAAGCAGATTTGAGTAACATTAAAACACTCTGGTTGAGGATATTGTTACAAGTTGTCAGAGGAAGTGGTAAAGATGGGCACGATTAACGTTTAAGACATTTGGACAAGAACTTGGATAGGAAAGATTTGGATAGAGATACGTAATGCACAGCTAAATGACACTAGCTCAGATGAGCACATTGAGCTGAAGGGTTGGTTTCTATGCTATGATTATGCCCTGTGTAAATTGATAGTTAACCACCTAAAGTTAATGATTTCCAAGAATGGTTATGTTATTCCTGTATGTCAGCATACTCTCAATTGTGCATCTATAGAAATCCAACAGTATTCATAGGCAGAGGTGCATCTTCCTGATGCATCTCAAAAAATAAAGACCTGCCTTTTTGATCAAAATTAATGAATTCAAGAAGCAAGTGAGATCAGCAGAGATTTTGTCCCCAGGGATTTAAAGCTCTAAATGCTCCACCGCCACTCCATTGATGTAAATCGGGCTGTGAGTGTGGCTTTCTGTCCATCTAAAACCACAGTGATCTCCTTTGACGTTTGGGTATTGAGTAACAGATTGTTCTTGGCACATCACAAGGCTAGGTGTTGAACCTCACCCCTATAGGGAGTTTTGTTGTCCCCTGTAATCAGGCCTACCACCATGGTGTCGTATGCGAACTTAATAATTAAGTTTGTACTATACATAGAAATGCAGTCAGAGGTAGGAGGGGGTGCAGCACGCAACCCTGGAGTATTCTGGTGTTCAAGGTGAGAGTGGAGGAAAAAATATTGCCCATCCTAACAGACTGAGGTCTTTTAGTAAGGAAATCCAGAATCCAGGCACAAAGGGATGAGCTGATATCGTATAAACGAAGTTTGGTTATCAGTTTTAATGGTACAACAGTGTTGAAAGCCTAACTATAATTGTTGTCTACCATTCCAACATAAGAGTTACGGCTCTCAAGGTGATTCAAAGTTGAGTGTACCACTGTTGAAATGGCATCCTCTGTCGGCCTGTATAACGATAGGTAAATTAATGCTGATCCATAGTGGCAGGCAAACAAGATTTCAAGTGAGATAGAACCAACTTCTCAAAACACTGCAGTGATGGGTGTAAGTGCAATTGGATGGTAGTCATTTAGACTCATGGTGGTAGAATGCTTCGGCACAGGCACAATTGTAGCAGTTTTAAAGCTTGTTGGAACAACAGCTTGGGACAAATTGAAAATGTCCCTGAAGACCCCAGCCAGCTGTTCTGCACAGGCTCTAAGCACACAACCAAGGATGCCATCCGGTCAAGCTGCCTTCTGTACATTCACCCTTCTAAGGATGGTCCATACATCTGTAATGGAAATTGAGAGAGGTAGTTTGTTCAGTAAAACATCCACCTTGAAAGGGACTTTCTTTTTCTCTCGATCAAAACAAGCATAAAAATAATTAAGCTCCTCAGAGAATTTTAGGGGGTCGCATCTAGAAACAAGCGCTATACCAGATGATTTGTAATCTGTGATAATGTATATTCCATGCCACATGCGCCTTGAGTCCGAGGATATAAGCTGCTCTTCGATCTTCTGTTCGTATATAACGACGAACCTCACTGTTCATCTGTGGTTTCTATTTTAATTTTCTTCTGCGATGTGACTCCATCCACACCTATTTATATACTCAATAAAGAGTTGGTGTATACATCGACATCAACCTGAGAGTCTACTGTGGCACGAGCAGCAAACATACTCCAGTCTGTATTTTGAAAATGTTTCTGAAGAACAGAGTCAGCCCCCTCCAGCCAGATTTAACAGTCTTAGTTACAGGTTTAACCCATTTGATGATTGGGCTGTACTTGGGAATCATAATCAGTGAAAGATGGTCAGACTGATCCAAGTGAGGGAGGATAGTGGTTCTGTACACGTCAGCCACATTTATGTAAACCTGATCCAAGTTTTTATTCCCTCTTGTATTACATGTTGCATTTAGATGAAATCTTGGGAGCACAGAGAGTAAATTAAAGTGATTAAAGTCTCCAGACACAATAAAGGCACCATCTGGATGTTATGTCAGCAACTGTCCAATAGCAGCACTAAGGACTTTCACAGGCTATCCGGAGCTATATATAAACTGCTACAGTGATGATACAAGTAAATTCTCTTGGTAGATAAAAAGGCCTGCCCTGATACTCAGATACTCCAAAGCTAGATTAAATCTCGAGCCAACAATTAAAATATAACAATAAGTTTTCAAAGATTGTGGTCATTTCAATAGAAACTGAGTTAACAGGTAAATCCAGCATTTGCAAACTTAGTTTGATTTATTTAATTAGTTATTAGTCATTTTAGTTACTGGTATTTGTATCGAATTCTATTCCCTCAGCCCTACCACTGCTATTTCTCCCTTGGTACTCAATGTCCACCTATCTTTAAATTTACACAAAATATGGGAGAAACTTAGCAAATTACTCAGTGTTCTTTATGTAGCAAAGATAAAAATACACAACAACGTTTCAGGTCTGAGCCCGTCCTCAATATATTTGCTCCTCCCCCTTCTAACTGCCACACCTTCTCCATTCAGAGTGTTAACACCCCTATCACTTCTCAGCTTTTTACTCTAGCGCCCTCCTACCCTTATCCACCAAAGACCTCTTGCCTATGGCCCTGTAATCCTATCCCTGCCCCTCACCCCCACTATTTTGTTCTGGCACTTGCTTTTGGCTCAGGAGCAAAACACACAAGTCTGAAAACACCATGATTGAAGTAAAAACACAATGCTGGAGAAACTCAGCAGGTCAGTGAACTTTATATAGCAAGAATAAAGATGCCTAACCAATGTTTTGGGCTTGAGCCCTTAAATCAAGGTGAAGGGCTTGAGCCCTTAAATCAAGGTGAAGGGCTCAAGCCTGAAAAATTGGTTATGTGTGGCGGTTCACCACGAGGCAGGTGAACTGGCCCCACTTGTAAGCCACGCGGCGGGGCAGTGCCCCCAAAATGGTGCCGTCAGGGGGGTTCCCTTCCTCCCAGCACGGGGCTCAGAACCCCACGCTGAGGGACCACGTGACGCCTTGGTGACGTCAGCGTCCTCCAGCATGGTTCTCAGCCAGATCCGGGCTGGGAGTATGTACAGCCCAGCACCCTGCAATAAACTAGTCTGCTCACTGAGGTCAACCCGTCTGATTGTGTGTGTTCTTCCAGGAACAGTGTAGCTGACACTACATATGTATCTTTATCTTTGCTATATAAAGTACTGTGCTTGACCTGCTAAATTTCTCCAGCATTGTGTTTTTTGCTTTTGGCTCATACCTTGAGGAAGGGATCAGGCCCAAGACGTTGGTTATGATTCATTGCTACATAAATAATGCTGTATGACTTGCTGAGTTTCTCCAGCATTTTGTGTAACCTACAATCACTGTGTTTGCATATTTTGGTGCTTAACCCTATCTTTAAATTGTTGTTTATTCCTTGAGGTAATTCTTTGTCTTGTGCCTATTGTTGCATCTTCTCATGTATCCAGTCTCTGGTACCTTTAGAGAGCTTAAAGGTTTTTTTCAAAAGTTAGGCCCACCATTTTAATGCCATGTTTGAATATTTTAAGTTTAAGTTCATTTATTCTTGGGTACCAAGATGCAGTGACTTGTTGTTTTGTGAGCAATTCAGTTGGACATCTCGTATGTAGTGCAAGTAAGAAACAGCTCAAAAGTGTGAAATTACAGGGAGAAATCAGTTAGTTTGGAGCAAACGCAGCACACTTTTACTAGTTGGGGTTCATTCTGGAGTCTAAAAAGAAACACCTTGAACCTTGTGGAGCGTGATCTATACTTCTTCCTGTGAGGGGGGAGGGTGGTGTTAGTGAGGTGAAAAGTGTGTGCCTGGAATGAAATGAGTCTTTTTAATATGTTGGTTGCTTTTCCCAAGGCCGCTGAAGTTGTAAACTGAGTCAATGGAGGTGAGGGGCTATGTTATGATCTGAAATGTATTATCGGCTGTCTGCAGTTTGTTGCAGTCTTGAGCAGACCAGTTGCCATCCCACACGGTGATGCACCCTGATAGGATGCTTTTAATTGCACACCTGTTAATGTTGTTGACGGATACAGATGCTAGATTTTCTTGTTCTTTAGATAGTTGCTTCTCTTGGAAAAGCAAGAAAAAAAATACAAGGAACGTCGAGCCGGAACGCTGCACAACCCTGTACGGCCCCTCGTATGGTTGCTGCAGAGGTGCCGCGGTTAGGCAACATCAAACGAAAACGTACTCCACGGAGAGCAGTTCGCCGCGAACTTGAGATGGCAGGTGCCATGCCTGAGTGGCGGTGGGGGTTCAAATAAGTCCAAGCGTGCCCTGAGGTGAGGAAGTAGTTTGTGTGGCGACTGCTGGGGATTGTGAGGTCCGTTGACGAACTCACCAGGTAATGCCAGCGGCGCACCGTAGACCAGCTCAGCTGATAACACCTGCAGATCTTCCTTGGGAGTGGAGCGGATACCCAGGAACACCCAAGGCAGATCTTCCGCCCAGTTGGGGCCAGTGAGGCGGGCCATGAGCGCCGACTTAAGGTGGCAATGCAGACGTTCGACCAGTCCATTGGCTTGCGGTTGGTAGGCCGTGGTGCAGTGTAGCTGGATCCCCGACCTGTTGGCGAGCTGTGCCCAGAGCACAGATGTGAACTGGGCACCCCGATCGTTGGTGAGGATATGCGGGACGCCGAACCGGGCAACCCAGCCATGCAACAGTGCTCAGGAGCAGACGTCAGTGGAGGCGTCTGGCATCAGGATTGCCTCGGGCTAGCAAGTGGAGCAGTCCACCATTGTAAACAGGTAATGGTTGCCCCGGGAAACTGGTAAGGAGCCGACGATGTCCACGTGAATGTGGCTGAACCGTTCCTGGACGTGCTCGAACACCTGTAAGAGCGCCCTGGTGTGCCTGTGCAGCTTGGACGTCTGGCAATGGGTGCATGTACTGGCCCAGCCCGTGATCTGCTTCCGCAGCCCATGCCATATGAACCGTTCTGCCACTATCCGGACCGTTGACCTGATGGACAGATGTGAAAGGTCGTGGATGTGACAGGAGACCTGCCTGTGCACTGCTAGGGAACCACTGGCTGCGGGGTGTCCAAGGAGATATCGCACAGAACGGTGCTTCCGCTGCTCGGAGTTGGGAGGTCTCGGAACTGCAGACCCGTGATAGCAGTCTTGAAGACCCTTGTCTCCACATCAGATTCCTGATCCCAGGCGAGCTGGACGAAGTCCAGGCTGGGCGTCAGCACGTAGTTGGCTGGTCGCAAGAGTGCATCAGCAACCACATTGCCCTTCCCCACCTTGTGCCGAATGTCGGTGGTAAACTCCGACACGAAGGAGAGGTGACACTGCTGGCGGGCCGACCAGGGATCCTTTGCCATCACAAGCGCCTGGGTGAGGGGTTTATGGTGGGTGAAAATGGTAAAAGTCTTCCCCTCGAAAACATAGCGGAAATGCCGCACCGCCAGGTACATGCCCATTAACTCGCAGTCAAAGGCACCATACTTGCGTTCTGGCAGACGGAGCAGGCGGCTGAAGAATGCCAGCGGATTCCAATGTCCATTCACCTGCTGCTCCAGGATGGCACTGACGGCTGTGGCACAGGCATCGACAGTGATTGCCATATGCAGATCAGTGTGTGGGTGGGCGAACATGTTGGCCCTCGCGAGGGCGTCCTTGATGGCTTCTGGGTTCCAAGCGAGCATCTTGTGCTTGGCTGCGATGAGGGCGAACAGCAGCTGCAAGATGCGCGCAACTCCTGGGATGAAGCGGTTTTAAAAGTTGACCATACCCGCGAACTCCTGCAGCCCTTGGAGGCTGTCCAGGCGTGGGAACTCCCTAATAGAGGCGACCTTCGCAGCGGCAAGCGTGGCTCCTTCGGCCGTGATGGTACGGCCCAGGAAGTGCATGAACTCTTTCCCAAACTGGCACTTGGCCGGGTTGATGGTAAGGCCGAAGTTGGCCAGCCGTGAGGAAATGGCATATAGGTGGGCCTAGTGTTGCGCTCGGTCCTTGCTGGCAATGAGAATGTCCAAATAAATAAAGACGAAATCTGGAAGTGGACTGTCTTGTCTCCATATGTCCGGATTGCCATTTCGTTGGCCTCATGGAGGGGAGGTCCACGAGGTCCATTCCTGGATTTGACAGGTATGGCCGGTATGACGCTGATCTGGGCCCCAGTGTCGACGAGGCACCCCCAGCTGCTGACTGAGTCCTGCAGGTAGAGGAGGCTACCTTGGCCAGCTGCCGCAGCCATTATCAGCGGCCGGCCTGATCATTTCCCTGGAATGAGCAGGGCTGATGACACTTCCGAGCCTTGGCTCCCCAGCGCTGATGGTAGAAGCAGAGGCCTGAAGCGGATGCTGTGGCCTTGGTTATGCTCTTGGGGGACCCTGCAGGGGCCGGGTGCTCTACCGCAGCGCTAGTAATGTGCTTGGTGTGGTCGTGCCCGTGCCTTGTGACCTGCTGGACCACTGAGCCTTCCAGGGGTCATGCGAGCCATAGCACTTGGGCCTTCTGGGCGACCTTCCTCGGGTCGGTGAAGCTCTCCTGGACCAGCAGCAGCCGGATGTCCCTGGTAATATGGTTGAGGAAAATGCACTTAAAGAGTGGGCACTTGGTGTGCTCACCCATGAGCGCGAGCATCTCGTCCATCAGCTCCATCGGGAACTTATCCCCCAGGGTGTCGAGGTGCAGCATCCGAGCGGCACGCTGGTGTCTGGATAGTCCGAGGGACCCGGTAAGCACTCGCTTGATGGTCTCGTATTTGTCCTCGGCGGGTGGGTGCTGAACAATTTGCAGCGCGCGTCTGGCGGTGGCCTGGTCCAGGGCAGTGACCATAGACAAAATCTGGCTGAGGTGAAACTGGGCCTCCACGTGGCTGAACTCGGTCTCCTGCTCCTGAACTCAGAATTCAGACAGCTTTATGGCTATAGCACTGATCCCAGGCTCGCTCATGATGGGTTCAAAGATACTTGAACCAGTTGGGGTCACCAATTGTAGCGGCGGCTACACTGCTCCAGCAATAACGCACACAACCAGATGGGTTGAGCTCAGTGAGCAGACTAGTTTATTGCAGGCTGCTGGGCTGCACTTAAACTCCCAGCTCGGTCCTGGCTGAGAACCGCGCTGGAGGGCGCTGATGTCACCCAGGCGTCACGTGGTCCCCCAGCGCAGGTTTCCGAGCCCCGTGCTGGAAGGATAAGAAACCCCCAACGGCGTCATTTTGGCCGACTGCCCCGCCGCATGGCTTACAAGCGGGGCCAGTTTGCCTGCCTTATGGTGAGTCGCCACAGAACAATGTAACGTGAATGTTTAGGGGCAGAAATCCTTGCGTGCAGTCAATGCATTGGAGAATGGTGGGTGTGTGGTTTCTGATTTTCTGAAGTGTTGGCATATTTCTTGACAGCACTTCACAAACCTCTTCTTGAAATGACAAATGTTTGTTTTTAATTGTGTCTGTGTATCTTGTGCAACAATGCTGCCATGCACCTCTTCTGATCCAGAACTACTTTCCTTGGAGGATTTAAGTTTATGTTGTATCATTGTGTCTAAAATGTGGAAATTTCTCTCTTTTAAGAATGTACACCGAGGCATTAAGAATCCAGAATCTGTAGAACGAAAGAAGAAAAAACAGGAGGAGATGGAAAAGCAGCAGATGAATTCCTCGTCTACAGGAGGAGGTGGAGGCCTCCGGGTAAGAAAATGTTCATTCTAAATCAAAGAGTGGGAATTTGCCATTTGATTTAAATAAATATTTTGGGGTAGGTCTTGGATTTGGGTATCGGCTTTGCTCAGTGGACAGGTCTGCTTCTAAAACCTAAGTGTTTAATTTCTCTACCCAAAGCCAAATCAAAGTTGGCCAGATTTCAGTGCCTGAATAATGGTGATGTCAGTACCAATCACCATTATGTTTGCATAAACGTTAAGCAATTGCAAGTGAAAAAGGGCTGTGGGATTAACTGTCAATGTTTAACTTGTGCAGCTTCACAAAACATTTTCTTTTGCATGCTAGAACAAATAAAACTAAATTCACCTTAGAAAACTCGCAGAAAAATACCGGTATTTTTAAATGTAATAACTACTGTTGGTCAATCTCTGCCATAGAAAATTAAATACAGTGGAGTGTTCCATTAGATTTTAATTGGAAATTATCTAAAATGTGTTAAAGTTTGAAAGGAACACTCTCCTCTTGTTCATTCTTAATCCAGCCTGCTGTACCTAATTAAAAATTGAGTTCACCTGTTGTAACATCCACATCAACTTTTTTGCTATTATGTCATTCTTTAGCCTGGTTAAGAAAGAACTTGGAGCTCATATATCCACTTTCTTCCACTGTCAGCATCTTGTGACACAAAATATTTAAAAACCTTAATCGTGTGTAAACCAATATAGTTGAGAGACCTATTGCAGCAGAATCTGGCACCCATTGCATAATGGTGATGGTGGTGTATTGTCTTTCATAGTCAGTTTATTACCGCTGAATCAGTTGTGTGTCAATTGCAAGAGTCTGGTTGCAATAGTGGAGTTTTAAAAGTACAGTGATTTTAAATAAATCAATTCTGAATGAGTAAACCTTGCATTTTGTAGCTTTAATGCTTTGGACTCCCATTTCCTGGGACTACCAACAAGCGCATATACTCCTAGTTTTCCAGGACTGGTCTTGCACCTCACCACATATTGTACTTTATTGTAAAGGTTTGCCCATGGACCCAGTCTGGGCTATGTATGATGAATAGTTTAAAACAGCCAGAGACCAAAGGGTTAATCAATGTGCAAAAAAACTCATTTGTTTGTTTTCCAAAATATATTTTTTCTTTTAAATTTTATAAATTTTTCAATCTTCATTGAATAGTTTTATCATATTCTTTTTGGATCAGTACTATTCCAAAGACTGTGCAGAAGCTTTGGGACTTGAGAAGCAGTAAATTCAGCAAAAATTGTAGAAGTACTGGGTGTCCTTGGGGAGTCCAAGGAAGTGCTGATCCATATATGATTAAGCTGTTGGCCCAATCATATATCCAAATATACTTATACTGAATGGGAAATAAATAGTTATCAGCCAGTCTCTTTTTTTTAAAATACTGTGATTTGTACTTATGGGTACAGTTGGGGGAGAAACAAACAGCAGAGGGAAAGTGGTAGAAAGTGGGGAGGGACATTCCTTCATTATTAAGTCCTGAGGAATATTTCTGTATGTTTGCTGTCACATTCAAGTAACTAAAGATACTTCAGTAGCTGGTGCTCCCTGGCGCCGGATCTAGTCAAATCAGCTGGCAATAGCTCAGGACAAACTGGGTTTGTAACATTAGCTTGGTGATTAATTCTTTATTTGCATTTGCAAGGATTAATGGTTATTTCTGGCATGGTGATGCCAGTTGCCACAGCCTTTAGAGCCTTCCACAGGGTAGGTAATGCGCAACTAGTTGGAAATGTGTACAGTTTCTGCACACAAAAAACAATGAGACTATATACTTGTGTAATAGTTGAGTTTTTGGGGACCAATTTCTTGGGTCAAATTTTTGGGTTCAACTTTTACACAGTAAGAAGAAGAACACAAAATAAACGAGCTGCCTACTAAGAAGAAATAAACATCTGGTTAACTGGTCTGTTGACATATTCCAATCTGAGTATGTAAACTATGAATAAACTACCAACAGCTAAAATATTAAAATAATAGTAAAGGGTTAGCAATTCATGTAGTTCTCCTCCTCTTTCTGCAGACCTCCCAATTTTTCATGTGATATTTTGGAACCCACATAGTATTGGTCATAGCAGTAAGAGTATTATGACCAGCCAGGTGTGTGTTATGAATTGCACCTTTCACCCACAGTTAGTTATAATTGTGCTTTTCTTTTTTTATTCCAGTGGCAAGTTGGCTAAAGGATCTGAAGAGCTGATGAGTGGTTTCAAGACAGCCAATGTAGCATTGACCTTGTTGGCCCCAGTTACTGAGGCGTGGCTTTCAGTGTTGTGTGGTTAGAAAGATTCAGAAATGTGCCATGCTGCTTTACATTGAATGTTCTATACAAAAGCTTTCTGTATTCCTACAGAAAGGTACAATGTTTCTTGCAGTAATTTAAAAATCTGCCTATTAATATTTCATTGACCAACCCAGAATCTTACAAAACTGAAAGCTACTCATAACTTCGATGTTGCTCGCCCAGAGTGCTTTAGTTTGCTTGCGTCATAGATAATACTACTGAATATTTATTTTCTATGTATTGCCATTATTTATAGACCAGTGTTGATTGTAGATAATTTTGCTGATTCTTTATTAGCCAAGGTTTTCTATATTTATATAAAAGAATTCTAGACCTTTGTGCCTTGGAGAGGTGTGTGATAACAAGTTTTCTTTCACTGTTCTAACTTAATTACTAAAATTGCATTATTATAGGGGTGTCGCGTAATTTATTCTGCCAATGTTTTCTGCTGAAAAATTGTGGATTCTTGTTAAGCCAGATCACTACACTCAACCCATTTAGGAACAATACATTTTCAGAACTAAATTAAAAAAATCTATTTGTGATACTGATTGAATGTTCTTGTCTTGAATTTTGAGGCATAATTGGTTAGTAAATGAACACTTGATTTTGGAATTTTATTAATGCAAGAAATACCAATTCATTGTAAAGATAAGTGTATGAATATGAAAACTACTTGGTGTCCCTCTGCAGAATTTTCACCTTGCAGTGTCTTCCGAAGCAGACTTTTGATTTTTGCCTATTTTGTTCTTTTAGCACTTGACAAGGATGCTGAGGCCACTTCTAATAGGGTGCCTTCAATTCTACCTTGCTTATTTCTTTCTAACAGTGTCCATAATTTCTTATGTAGTTCTGACAAAACTTCAAAATGGTACTGAAAATGCCAATTAAACACGAAGAGCAGTTATATACTTGAAATTTTGTGGTGTCTTATTGGCAAGAATTTAGGAGAATAAAGTGAGGGTAGCAAACGCTGAAAAATGACAATTCCTCAACAGGAATAGTATTATACTATACATTTTTATTTTTAAAGAGAATCTTTTTTCAAAGATACGGCCCTTGATATGCTCAAAAGTATTGTCTTGTATCAAATTAAAGTCCTTTGAGTTAAGCTAAACCTTTAGACTCCATCTGGAAACCACAAAAGCTTGAGGGAATACAGAAAATTGTTAATAAAATGGTTCAAAGTACAGGATTAGTTGGAGTCCTGGGGGGGATTAATCAAGATGTTATTTCCCACCCCCCCTGTTGCCTTTCCCCCAGCTCTGATCTCCCCTTTTCCCTCTGTCTCCTTTCACAGAGCTAAAATCAATCCTCACCTCTGCTCTTATCTAATTAACACCTTTTGCTCTGGACTCCTCCTCCACCCAGTCTTCAGTCTTTATTCTCCCACCTTCCTGTCTTTTGCTTATTCCTTGAAGAAGGGCTCTGGCCCAAAACATCAGTAATATATATTTTACCTTCTATGGATGGTGAAAGACCAGCTGAGTTCCTCCTGCATTTCAGTGTATTTTTACTGCAATCACAGCATCTGCAAATTTTCGTATTTCACTTTTTTTCATCAAGATGTTGCCTGGATTGGACGATGTAGCAATAGATTGGCTCGGCTAGGTTTGTTTTCCATGCAAATTGAAGAGTGACCTGATGAGATGCATAGTCTATGTTTTTCCCACCAAAAGAACAAAAGGGCATCATTTTGAGGAATAAAGTGGGACGTTTAAAGAGGATCCAAAAGGGCAAATTTTCTTGAAGTGGTTTATACCTGGAATATTCTGCCATATGTGGAATTTGGTGCCATTACTATGCTTAAGAGGCATTTAGATGCTTAAAATATGTAAGGCACAAAAGGATACAGATCTAATGCATGCAAATGGGATGAGTGTAGATTGGCAGAATCTAACTCTGGGAATTCAGAGAGACTAGATCAGCTGGAGTTTTTCTGAGCAGAGAAAATCAAAGCAATGTTTGACAGTTCAATGAATGAATCTGCTTTCAATATGTGTCATTTCCTCATGTTAGAAAGGGAAGGCTTGCCAGTGCACATTCTCTAATCTGCTTTCTTAGATGGTAGCACTTTTATGCATGGTCGGGGCTGGTTTTCACCTATTTAGAAGAACACTAAATTCTGACTGGATGCAGATTAAAGGGCCACTGAATGAAGATTACTGTCATATCCTGCATTCTGAAACTTTTAGGACTTTTTCTTCACTCAGTGTTAAAACAATGCAAGTGTCTTACTACAAAAGGTGGTGGAGGCCAAATTACAGAATCTATTTGCAGAGATGGTAGATGGATTATACATGACAAAAAGAATGGCAAGATATGGGGAGAGAACATGCATTATGGGTTGTTTCTGAATTCTGTGCTTTCCATTAACATTTTTTGACACAAATTCCAAAACTTGAGAATTAAACTACAGGAAACATTTAAAAGAAAATATAACAGTTCAAATGATGATGCACCTTAGTCCCACAGGCATTCTGTGTTCCATTGATGGGAAATTCCCTGCCCCAGATCCAAAAACAAGTTCAAGATAAATCTCTGATTTCCTAATTTGCCTGGACTAATGTGCAGCATGGTTAGTGTAGTAGTTGGCACACGCTATTACTGCGCTAGCGATCCGGGTTTCAATTTGGTGCTGTCCGTAAAGAGTTTCTACTTTATCTCTGTGTCTGCATGAATTTCTTCCAGATGTTCCATTTCCTCCCACCCTCCATCCAGGTGCTCCAGTTTCCTCCCACCCTTCATAAACATGGTGTTTTTGGGCAGTGCAGGCTCATGGACCAGAAGTGCTTGTGACTGCTGTATGTCTAAATTTAACACTTTATTTGTAATGGAACAGGCAAGGTTCCTTTATTGTCATGTGCCTAAGTATACAAGAGGTTTACTTTTGTTTGCCCGTAAAGGCACATGGGGTGCCACTACCCTATCACCCCTCGCACAAAGAGGAAAGGGAGCAAAAGGGAGTCCCTATAGATTCTGCTTCATCCTCTGTAGCCATTTCCTGCTGCATTCCTATAACCTTTGCACAGCCTCTCATCTGCTACAGTGGTGAACTTGAGCACCGTAGTCCCTGGTTCTGAAACCCCGATATGGTTTGGAAGCTCTCGCCATTGGCGCCCTCACAAATCCCAGTCCCAATGTCTGGTAACCTTGAGACAGTGTCCAGTAGCCTGCATCTGGAGTGAGTCTTTTGGATGCCAAGACCCTCTCTGGCCCACCTCTGTGGTTTCAGACTCTGTAGTGTCCTCTCAGTGGAGGAAAGTTCTCCCACTGATGCCTTGCACCGGTTTCCTGCTTCCTTGGAGCCAGCAATCCTTGAGGTCTAGACATGGAACACTGTGGCCACTGGCCCTGCTCTACAGGCAGCTTAAGCCTGTACAGATTTAAAGCACAACAACTAAGCATTGGGACCCTGTGGAAGACCTGCTCCTTCCAGGTTTAATTAAAGGGAAATGTTGTATGCTATTCTGACAGAGTCTTCAACCTGGAATGTTAATAGTTTCTCTTTCCATTTATGCAGCCTGGTCTGAAGATTGTATTCAGAATTTTGTTAAGTAGTTAACAGTTTAATGGATTATCCACTTGAGGGCAGTGTTAATATGATTTTTTCAGAATGATCTCCAAATTCATTCTGCTTTTATGTTTCAACTATATAAGCCAATTACTGGCAAATATTTTGGACTCTAAGCATTTTTAGTTTCATGAGGGGAAAAAAGAGTGCTCGTAATATTTCATGAAAAGAAGTTGGACTTCTTTGTCTTCAGTATGCATGTCTGCTATTTGGTTTGCAAAATCAACATCGCTTTGTCCCATCAAAACATTTTAAAGTTTCTTGACTCTGTTAATGCTGAACTTCTTCCAAACAATGCTTCTAAGTCATTTATTTACTATTTTTCATGAAATAATTATCATTGTTGCTTGCTTTTAACTGTTTTTAGGTACATTGACTTTCTAGTTTTGGAAAAATTTTCCATTTAAAAAATAATGGAATTTATCCTCTTGCTGAAATGAATGGAGAAATAATCTGTAATACTCTGGTGAGTGGAAATAATAGAATTGGTATTTGGCTTCAATGCTGCACACACAATTTTCCTTAAGTGTTTATCAATTTCCCATTAATTTGGAATTTATAATAAAAATACATTACAGTAACTTTAGATTTCTTCAGCCTTTTCTGAAGTTCAGAATGTGCATAAAATTCTTCAAATGCACGGCAAAAGTGTATTGGCAAGGGCTTAGAATGGTTCCTTGAAGTTGTATAGGTTTTAAACATGTTAAGGATATAATTCTTATGACCTGAGGATATCATTTTAATTCCAATATTTAGATTGCACAACATTAAACCAAATAAATTAGTACTGACTGTAATTCCATTCTCGTTTGAAGCATCTAATTTGCTTTCTAGGAACTCATGGATTCTGCGTTAACGATTGCCAAACCAAACTGGCTTCCGTCAATATTTTTGTCATCTTAAATTTATGGTCTTGTGGCAGCACGCCATTAAGCAGGCAAACCGGCCCCACTTGTCACGCACGCGGCGGGGAAGCTGGCAAAAATGGTGCCATCGGGGGTTTCCCCTTCGACCTCGGCACCGTTGCGACCCACGTGGCGCAACGGTGACGTCGGGGCCCCTCAGCACGTTTCTCAGCCAGGTCCAGGCTAGGAGTATAAGACCAGCCAGGTCCAGGCAGCCTGCAATAAATCAATTTTTGCTCACTGAACTCAACCTGTCTGGTTGTGCGATCCTTCAGTTAGCAGTGTAGCCACCGCTACAATAGGTGACCCCCGACAGGTTCAAACATCTTTGAACCCAACATGAACGTCCCTTCGATCAACGCTATAGCAATCAAGCTTCCTGACTTCTGGGTTCAGGAGCCGGAGACCTGGTTCAGACACACAGTTCACCTCCGCCAGATTTAATCAAGTTTTACCATGTGGTCGCCACCCTGGACCAGGCCACTGCCAAGCGAGTGCTGCACCTCATTTAACACCCACCTGCGGAAGATAAGTATGGGACCATCAAGTGGGTGCTCACCAGCTCCCTCGGTCTCTCCAGGCGCCAGCGTGCTGCTCGGATGCTGCGCCTCGACACCTTTGGGGACAGAATTTCAATCGAGTTGATGGATGAGATGCTCGCGCTCATGGGCGATCACACCATCTGTCCATTCTTCGAGCACATCTTCCTTGACCATCTGCCTGAAGACATCCGGCTGTTACTGTCCCAGGAGAGCTTTGTCGACCCTTGGAAGGTAGCTCAAAAGGCTCAGGAGCTATGGCTCAAACGATTCCCAGAGGGCTCAGCAGTCCAGCAGGTTACAAGTCACGGGCATGACCACGCTAAGCCTTCTAGCACTGCGGTAGAACACCTGGCCCCTGTAGGGGCCTCAAAGAGCATAGCCAGAAGCAAGTCATCCACTTCAGGCCTCTGCTTCTTCCACCACCGCTGGGGAGCCAAGGCTCAGAAGTGTCATCAGCCCTGCTTGTTCCAGGGAAATGAGCAGGCCGGCCGCTGTTAATGGCTGCGGCAGCTGGCAAGAACACAGCCTCCTCTACCTGCGAGATTCAGTCAGCAGCCGACACTTCCTCGTCAATACTGGGGCCCAGATCAGCATCATCCCAGCCACAGCCATCGACTCCCGGAACCTGTCGCCCCTGTGGAGATTATGACTTAACAATGCGACAGTACCAGATTATTACCCGATCCCTCACATCCAGGACTTTACGACCACCTGCATGGCACAAGGGTATTCTCCAAGGTCAACCTGGTGTGCGGGTATCACCAAATCCTGGTGCACCCTGAGGCCACCATCACCCCCTTCGGCTTGTTCGAGTTCCTACGCATGCCATTCGGGCTCAAGAACTCCGCCCAGACCTTCCAGCACCTTATGAACACTGGGTATGGATTTGAATTTTGTATTCATTTACTAGGAGGACATCCTTGTCATCTGCAGTGACCAGACACAACACAAGTCTCACCTGCGCATCCTCTTCTCCTGACTGGCCGACTTCAGCAATAACGATCAATCCGGTCAAGTGCCAGTTCGGGAAAGAGTTCATGCAGTTCCTGGGCCATACCATTACAGCCAAAGGAGCCACAACCGCGCTACGAAGGTCGCTGCAATCAGGGAGTTCCCACGCCCAGACAACCTCAAGGGGCTACAGGAGTTCGTGGGTATGGTCAATTTCTATAACTGCTTCATTCCAGGCACTGCACGCATCATGCAGCCACTCTCCGCCTCATCGCGGCCAAAGACAAGACATTTGCCTGGCCAGCAAGGCATTCAAAGCCATAAAAGATGCCCTCGCGAAGGCTATCCTGCTCGTCCAGCCACGCACCAACCTGCATATGGGACTCTCCGTCGATGCTTCTACAACAGCCGTCTGCGCCGTCCTGGAGCAGCAGGTGAACGGACAGTGGAAACGACTGGCATTCTTTAGATGACTTTTTCTCCCGCCAGAGCGCTTTTGATCGTGAGTTGCTGGGCATGTACCTGGCAGTGCGTCATTTCTACTATTTCTTGGAGGGGAGGCCTTTCAGCATTTTTACTGACCACAAACCCCTCACTCAGGCAAGAGATCCCTGGTTGGCCCACCAACAGCGTCACCTCTCCTTTGTGTCAAAGTTCACCACTGACATTCAGCACAAGGCGAGGAAAGACAACATGGTCGCTGACGCACTCTCACGACCGGCCAATTACACACTGGCACACGGCCTCGACTTCGACCAGCTCGCCCAGGACCAGAAGTCTAACGAGGAGACACGGGCCTTCAGGACTGCTGTCACGGGCTCCCCAGCGGTGGTGGAAGAAGCAGAGGCCTGAAGTGGATGAATTGCTTCTGGCGATGTCTCCATAGGCACCTCGCGACCAGTGGTTCCCCAGCAGTGGCGCAGGCAAGTCTTCCACCATATTTATGACCTTTCCCACCCTTTCATCAGGTCCACGATCAATATGGTGACAGAACGTTTCGTCTGGGATTGGCTTTGAAAGCAGATTGCGGACTGGGCCAGAAGCTGCACCCATTGCCAGCTTTCCAAGATACACAGGCACACCAGAGCGCCCGTACAAGATTTCGAACACATCCGGGAACAGTTCAGCCACATACATGTGGACATCGTTGGACCCTTACCCATTTCCTGAAGTAACCGTTACTTTTTCACAGTGGTAGACCACACCACTCATTGGCCTGAGGCAATCCCGATGTCAGATGCCTCCATGGACTCCAGTTTCCGAGCACTTTTGAATGGTTGGGTTGCCCAGTTCGGCGTCCCAAACCACCTTACCAGTGATTGGGGTGCCCAGTTTACCTCTGCGTTCTGGGCACAGCTCACCAACATGCTGGGGATTGAGCTACATCATACCACAGCTTATCACCCACAGGCCAATGGGCTAGTCGAGTGATTACACCGCACCTTAAGTCGGCACTTATGGCCCACCTCACCGGCCCTGACTGGGTGGACAAGCTGCCTTGGGTGCTCCTGGGCATCTGCTCAACACCCAAAGAAGACTTACAGGCATCATCAGCTGAACTGGTCTACGATGCACCGGTGAGTTCGTCAATGCACCGCACAGCCCCCAGCAGTCACCACACGGTCTACTTCCCTGCCTCCGGGCCCAGTTGGACTCCTTCACACCCAGACACTGCACACGGGCCTCTTACATCCCCAGCAAGCTGTACTCCGCAGAGTACATTTTTATCAGGTTGGGCCTGTCCACCTCACCTCTTCAAAGACCATACGAAGGGCTGTACAAAGTTGTCCAGCATTCAGGATCCACTTTCACACTGGACATCGGTGTTAAGAGGGAACTGTTTATGGTGGACAGGTTAAAGCCAGCCCTCCTCGACCCCACTGAACCAGTAGTTGTGGCCCAACCCAAGAAGCGAGGTCGCCTAGCAAAAATGGACATTGGTGCCAGTTCTGGGGTGGGGCGGGGGGGGGGGACTGTGCAGTGGTACACCATTAGGCAGGTGAACTGGCCCCATTTGTCACACATGCGGCAGGGCAGCTGGCCAAAATAGCACCGTCAGGGGTTTCCTCCCGACCTCGCCACTGGGCTCAGAAGCCCGCGTTTGGGGACTCGTGACACCCCGGTGACGTCAGGGCTCCCCAGCACGGTTCTCAGCCAGGTCCAGGCTAGGAGTATAAGACCAGCCAAGCAGCCTGCAATAAATCAGTTTCTGCTCTCTGAACTTAACCCGTCTGGTAGCTACCACTACAGTCTCTAACTATTTTGCTGGCAAATGGAAGCAACCTGACACTTCCATATATTCACAGTTCTTGGATCTTTTCTCTTTATGGTCTTCTATGATGGATGCAGTGCTCTAACTATATCATTCATTCTATTTTATCTCATTTTTTTCCCAGTTTATTGCTTCAGATAGGCTGTTTTGTATTTCACCCCATGTTACATTATGAAAGTGATGGTAACAGTTTAAAACTATGGTAACAGTTTAAAACTATGATGATAAGAAATTATTGAGTTTGTTTTCCAATTTTACTGGCTAGAAAAAAAAACCTCCTTCAATGCAACAGAATGTTTTTGTTATTAAGGGGAGAATTAGATAGTGAAACTGCCTATCTTAAATTGGAAAATTAGAACTGCCTATCTTAAATTGGGTAGATGGATAATATAAATGGTAAACCTATCCAAAAGAATTTTCACCATCATCTGGCAAATTCAGGTCACATTAGTGTGGATTGATGACACAATGGTATAACTGCATTTAAAGCTTATTACATCTGACAGCTTAGTCTCACATTTCTCCCCACAAATAATCTCAATTGCCTGTCTTAAAATCTTTTAAAAACTCTTGTAATACTGCATGGTATTTGGTTACATTTTACCTGCATAGAAACTGACAATTCTGCACACTTTATTGCAAACCAGAAATTTCTTCATTGTCACAAGTGGGAGATTACTATAAAACAACCAGTGGAATTGGGGATTTCGTATATAAGAGCCACACTTCAGAGTCCTAACTGCCTAAAATGTCTACTACCAAAGCCATGTCTAGGACTGCAGAGAAAATACTTAGAATGTCCATCTTTTGCATATTAACCAAAGCATAAATATTTTGAAATATTTAATTGTTCTTGTGGCATGGGAGCCATTTGGCTCATTAAATCCAGCCTGGCTTCCAGGAAGCAATCCAATGAGTCCCATTTCCCCCTCATTTTCCCTCAGACACCTGTATTTTTGCGATTAAACCTTCATTAAGGAGTAATTTACAATAGCCAATCAACCAGTGAGGAAGCAGAACCCCCAGAGATAAGCCATGTAGTCATGGATACTCTACAGACAGCATCGAACCTGGTTCCCTGGAGCTGTCATCTCACAGCACTCACTGTCGCACCACCATACTTTATGGATTTTGTGATCAGCTGCCAAGAGGCTGAGGCCCCTGCAATCCTTGCTGATTGAATGATTTCTGAGCCATGGACTTTCTCTTTCCAGATGTCTGTTGCAATCTAATGTCAGCTTTTGGGTATTGCTGACATGCTTGCATCCATTAAAACTGATGTCATTGTGCTTCAGAGCAGCCAATTATAGTGAACTATTCTCAGACCACATACCAGGAGATGAAATTTCAATTAGTTTTATAAACTCTAAAGAATAAGGATTGAGTCTGACACAGGTTAAGGCTGAAGCGGAAATATAAACTTTATTGATTTTAAAAAGCATGGAATTGCAAAATAATTGAGAAAATGGCATTCACAGATTAAGGTCCATCAGAGTTATTAAAGAGTAATTATTGAATTGTTCTTTCAATAGGGTGCAAGATATTTAGATTTTTTACTTTTGAAAAGGCTGCTAAATGCCTCTCCTAGTGCACCACCAGCTTTTGCATTAGTGCTATTCAGAATTTCCATCATAACCTCCCTGTTATCCTCATGACGTCTAAGCATCATAATCCTTTGTTACTTTTCAAAATGAATTTTAAAGTAATTGCTAATTAAAAATGTGCTATGATGCTTGGGAGGACTGCAAATTTGGGTCGAGAAATACAAGCTCATTTTATCTACTACCTATTTAAACACGCTCAGAGGTAGACTGATGAGGATCTGCTAGCCATCAATAGCTTCAAGGTGAATCGCAATTTGGGTATAGATGAGCATCATTTATGCTATAATGACTTCAGGCAGAATAAACAATCCCCACAACCTTTCCTAGGTGGTGTTAATTTTCTTTTAGATTTAATTGCTTGTGACAATTTATAGCCAGTTTTATGCTGTGTTGTTGAGGAATGAAATGAGAAAGCCTTAATTAATGCATTTGAATTTGTATTTCTTACATATTAGAGCATTTATTTATTGAACATTACCTAGGATATGGTCTGGGTGTAACTCCCAAAATGTCACTTGCTTTCAGTGTTAATATATTTTGGGATATGTTTCAAGGGAAAACTGCTTCATAATTTTTTCAAAATCAACTGGGTAAACCAAGTTCTCAAGTTTTTACTTTAACTTTATTGTAAATTGCTTAGATAAAATAATATTTGTTTTTTATTAAAGAATTAATTTATCTCATGCCATTATGGTGTGGTTATGTGCAAACATAAAATGTCAGAAATATATCTCCTTTTTATTTTAAACTGCCTCTGGGTATTATAATTTAGTTATTTGGATAAAATGCAATGTTGTTGCTGTGCAAACTGCAAAGAAACGATCAAAAGCAAAGTAACAGCTTTATTAAATTCTGTTTTGCCTGGCTTTCTAATTGAATGTTAAATGCTGACATTTTATGCCACACCCTATTAATGAGAAATTTGCCTTGAATTCTAATTATGCTCTTGTAGAGAACTTGGAGCTATGTATTTGAAATTGATTGAGCCAAATTCAGCAAAGCTGAAGTAAATATATTGGTGCCAATTCAATTTAACATTACACTTTCTAGTTCACTTTGTACTTGGCCTAGAATAATGTTGCTTAGCACACACGTGTGGAATCTGACAGGCTACTTGACAGACATTTTCCAGTCATGTATTGATGTATATATTTTATGGGTATTCACAGTTCTTTGTAGATATGTAATTATAACATTTCACAAACACAATTGCATAAATTGTTCAGAGAGAAAAAAAAGTCTGTCACCCTATTGTTTTAAATCAAAAGGCCTAGCTCCACTTGTGCTCCTGACAGTGAATTCTTCTTGATTTAAATCATTTTGAGTAAATAAAACCATCTAAAAATCACCTCACTGACAATGGAGGGATGTCTGGTGAATTTCAAAATTGTTGCGAAAACGTTTAATTCAGATAAACTTCCCAGATTCTGTCTGATTTCTGGAACTTTTTCCAACATTTTGTTCTCTATTTTGATTTTCAGCATCTGTTTTTATTTTGAGATGAAGCAATAAATGGATAGGAAGATGATGTGAATGTTTTGTGAATAGCACAAGTTTGTTTTTTTTTTAAACCGAATTTAATCCTTTTTGTTTAAAAGATACCAGTATGTTGAATATCAACCATAGTTTTAGTGATTTACCATTGGACAAGGAACTGAGAAGCAGCTGTTACAACTATAGCTTGTTTAAAGGAAAGACTTTATATTTGCATAAATCATTCTACATGACGCAATTAATCTACGCAAATTAACAAAATTAAATATTTGAAAGGTACTGTAATAATGGGCCAAACAGTTGACAGTGCCTGATGGTTCTGCATCGAACCACTAAATCGTGGAATTGTGTGAAAGAGCAGAACCGATTGGCAAATTCAAAGGATAGTCCATTGGTCCCCATGGAGTCTAACAGTGGGATCCAGTGTTCCTGCTACTCCCTAGTTGGGAAATTAGAAATTGCCACTTTACCAGGAGCTGATATAAATGTCAATACCAGACCCTGCAAATTAACAGGTGGGAAGGGATGGGGTGGATTAAGATCCTAATTTAATTATTTTGCTTCTAATCCATTTTTGTGTATAAAAAATTTTCATTTTAAACAAATGGAAGACAATGTAGTTCAACTTCAAGTTTCTAATGTCTGACAGAATTTAAAAACTTTTTTATAATCAAAGGATTTCTAGCTGTTTCATAGTGGGAACTAAGCACATCTCTGGCATTCCAGTCACTATTCAGACCTAGTCACAGATGGTGAGTCAGGACAACTTGGGTATGTGGGGACCCAGGCAGATATTCAAAGCCACCAGCCTGATGCAGCACAATCTGGTCTAGCATTTCAGCTGATCAGTCAGCACTCATTTGCACTTACTTGGCAAGTTTGACATTTTAATGATCTAGGATCCAGTCGGGGGAAGTATAGCAATATGGTATTGTAATACGCAACATTTAATGACTTGCTGCTGGATGTAAAATACCCCATTATTTTAAATGGAATGTGTGGTGAATTAAGAGCACTGTACATTTAAAGAGAGTGTTTTGGTATTATTTAATGTTAGCAGCAAATCTAGGCAGTGGTTATAGGCACAATTGGTCACTTTTTGGTCTACATGATTTTTAAAAAAATGGAAATTACAAAAGCTAATGCGAGAATTCAATGCTTGGGACTCTGAACAGCAGGAATTATTGCTCTCGGTCCAGTTCCCTAATAAAGTAGTGGTTTTATTTTACTTCAGTTGAAATGAACCTAACATTTACTACAAGGGATATGGGGAAAGTGGATCAAGAATGCATCAGCTGTGTTTCTATTGCAACAATCGGGAATTGATTTGTGTTTGTATAAAGTAAATTAAGAATCAAAATCATCCTTCAAATGCTCCATCTGATTGAAAATTTTTCCTTGTGAACTGATGATGGTTTTGAAACAAAATGATGATTGGAGGATGATTTTTGCATTGCATAGTATGTGAAAAAGCAATGATGAATCTGCTGGGATAAAATGTTTCAACTTCTATAAAGACATGGAGCCAAGCATTAAGGTTAGTTGCTTGGTGAAACATATCGGTCAACTGTTGTGAATTTGGAATGATCAATTTTGAGAGACCATCCAAACACTACAAAGATATAATGGTTGGATGTCAGTGCTCAGCAACAAAATTAATTTGCAGAGTTGTTGGGCCCATTGGTACAATTAATGGTACAGGTGTATCATCAATACCGTACCATTGATGTTTAAGATTAAAGTGGCAATGGAAGCAGGAATTGTGATATTCAAGTAACATGCAAAATATCTGTAATCAAGTAAACATAGCAACAATCTTACCACTTTCCAACAATGAAATTCCCGAAAGATCTAAACCAGTAAAGTTAATTTGTTGAGAACACTGGCGAGCACGGTTAGTGTAGCAGTTAGCACAACACTCTTACAGTGCCAACGACAGGGGTTCAAATCTGGTAAGGAGTTTGTATGTTCTTCTTGTGTCAGTGTGGGTTTTCTCTGGGTGCTCCGGTTTCCTCCCACCCTTCAAAACATACTGGG
The DNA here is from genome assembly GCF_036971445.1 of Narcine bancroftii. Lineage (NCBI taxonomy): Eukaryota > Metazoa > Chordata > Chondrichthyes > Torpediniformes > Narcinidae > Narcine > Narcine bancroftii. The sequence continues at coordinate 296,503,248 of NC_091469.1, read as the reverse complement.
GATGTAGGTTACTGAGTGGCGCAGGCTCATGGCCTGAAAAGGCCTGTTGCCATGCTGTATGTCTAATTTTAAAAAAATCATATCCTCTAAAATCTATTACTAGCACATTTATTACATTTTCCTCAGTCTGATTATCTAAATTTTTGGCTCATTTTTAACTTCACCAAAAGTGATTAGGTTGAATTATTCTTTAATTTGAGAGGTGGTACCAGTTTTTGATTTGTGATATTACATAAGATAATCGGGTGGGTCCAGTTGCATTGTAAATACTCTGCCATCATTTTGCTCCCCAGTTACCACTATTGTTACTTGCATTCTCTCTTCTGCTCCTGTAATGGGCAGCTACCACAAGGTAACTATCAGGGCTCGAATCTTTGATCGTTGGGGACTTGTTGGAGACTGGAGATGTCTTGCCGTCCACTCTGGAAATCTGCAACATCCGGCAGGGATCGTGCTTCAGTAGGTAACCTTCAAATGTCTCCCAGCCCCCTCCTACACGCACCATCACGTGTTTGTTGTGCAGCATCTGCAAGGCAAAGGAATTATTTCACAAAAATCAATGGAAAACTTTGGGATGCACAACAGAAGGCAATGTGATGAGATTAAAATGCCATGACTAATTATTTGGATATGTGGAATTCCAAGCAATTCACATAATGAACAATAATTTAAATGTAAATAAACACAAATATCCTTCCTAATTTTTCGGAGGTAATAAGCACATTCACCCAGACAGCTACTTCTGTGCCCACCCACTGTGGACAAGCTACATTTATTGATTTTGGTATTATAATCTTACTAGGTCATGCCAGTTGTTACAGGGGAGATTAATGCAGAAAATAATGGTCCTTTTTCAGTCATCCAACATTTCTAATATTCAGTGCAAGCCTGGTTCAGCTTGTACAACTTGTCCAACATAGATCAGACTGTAGAATTTTAATGTTGATTGTTAAATATCTTTCAACTTTTATTATATCCAGCTTATTTGAGGAAATCACAATTAATTGGAAGTGGACAGGTTGATAAGGCATCAATCTAAAAAAATTGAAGGGTTTTAATATTTACGTTTAATGCTGCAAATTAGTGAGGCTGCTCATGCCTTAATTCATTAATATTTACTGTGTGAGCCTTTGTGCTCAGAAGACCAAACTCAAAAGAAAGAACATCAACCTGGACATAATTTAGAATATTCACTGTCAAGCAAAAATCCTTCCTCATACAATTCTTTAAAACGTGCATAATTAGCACCATAAGTTCACAGCAAACTCTACACTTCAAAATTTAGGTAACAGGAGGGACCTGTTTAACATTTGACTCAGTTGTTTCTTTGCAACCTGGTTAAATAAATTGTACATGAGGTCTAACAATAGTACTGCAGTAGATCCTTTGAATCATCATTGAGCAGAGACCATTATAGTTACTGTAGGCCCTTTTACAATGGAATTTAGCAAATTGTAAAGACACATTTCCTCTGCCATTAAAATGCTCCACTTACCTGCTTAAAAGTCCAAAGGGTGAATTGACGGGTCTAACATGATCCGGGTTCCCTCCGCCAAGGGTGGTAATGTCAGAGGTGGAGGGAATTTGCCCCACCTCCTGTATGAAAGAACTGCCACTGAAAGTGGCTCCAAAGGGGGAGTGCTGATGACATTGCAATGATGTCATCCATCTGCAACCCAAGAGCACGAATTTTAAAGTACCCATCTGCAATAAAGGAGATTATGATGCGCAGAAATCTGCCTGAGTTCTAAGACTGCTCAGATCTCCACTAGCGCTTGTACCTGCTCCTCAGTCACCATTGTTGTGTAAAGGGGGTTTTCATTTCCTGGTATGCATGTTCCACGACCCAGTAGCGGGCAGTGCTACTGCACTACATGCCCCACCTCATTCACCCTCAGAAGATGGCTCAGGAATCTCCTCTGCATAAAAGGACTGCGCGATCCACCTTTTCTGTCTTCCGCATAAAAGACAAATTCACCTTTTTTCATAATGTGAGCAGGGAATAACGCGGCTTTTGTGCATAAAAACCTCGTCTGGCTACAAAGGCAGTTCAGAGGCTTAAGTACGCTGCAGGTGTATCAAAGGCAATGACTCAGCTACTGATATCCCAAACATTTTCTACTATCTACAAGTCTTTAAAGAGTTGATGGAAAACCCACCATTAACCATGAGACCAAGCTGACATCATTCTAGACATTCTCCTGTATCAGCTATCCTAACTCCACAACTCTCATCACTGCTCCATAATTGTCATGTGGGCATTTATAAATGTACAGAGGTTATTGACTAGTATACTCCTAACACTGACTCCTAATCTCACAACCACAAAAAAGGAATAAAGAACAGGTGCATAGAAACAGCTTCACCAGGTGGTTGTCATTTCAGTCTACACCCCATTGTCACTTGAAAATGTATCACTATTCCTTCAGTATTGCAATGTCTGAATCCTGGAGTTCCTGATAGAATAGAAATTTGGTAGTACAGTTAAATCACTATCGTGGAAAATAAATAGGTAAAAAATACTGAAGTTTAAAATTGCCACGCTCCAGCAGTTAGTTTGCCAATCCTTGCAACATATCTCAAGCAACCAGTAACTTCACCTTACCTGGCATCTACCAATTCCCATAGATGCCAGATATTGGGGTTTTACTATACCTTCAAAGGACTGTTACAGTTCAAGAATGTGGCTCATCACTACACACTGAGGCAATTAGAGATGGACAATAAATATTAACATTGGTAATACCCTTTTCCCAAAAACTTTTTTTTTTTTTAAAAATGAATAAGTGTCATTTCAGCAACTTTGAAGTCACTCAATTTTGGAAATATTTAAATTATACTGCATTTTAAAATTTTAAAGTGAACATTGTTACAAATTAAGAATTACCTTAGATTTGGAAATGACCAACAATTGTGAAAATGAATGCTAGATTGGTAATCGTATACAAGGAAACAATAGGATATCAATATAGTCTATTTTTAATCTTCAAATACCAAACAATTTCTGTGCAAAAGATTTTGTAGATCATAATTTATTCTGTAAGCTCACCAAGATATATACAATTATAAATAGTTTGATTATAAAGTCTAAATATTGATTCACTGCAAATTATTATAAAGATAATATGCAGGAAGATTTGAGTGCAATCATCTTGTAAAATATTCTAGTAATAAATTGAAATGACCTTGAGAGCATCCAATTCTCAGAAAAGATGCACTTAGTAATAAATTATACTTTTTTTTATTGTGCAAAAATTCTAATTTTAAGATGATTTGAATTTAACTGATCTGGTGAAAACCATTGAACTGAAGAATAGTAATGAACTAATAGATTAATTCTTGTAAGAGAGAGGTTTTCCATTTGATAAAAGAGCATGATTGAAAAGGTAATGAAAATTAATTAGCTTGTTATGAAACACATTGAAACTCAAGCTGTGGACACATTTCCTAATGTAGGAGCACATTTGAACAGAGCACAAGAGTTACTCAATTCAATCTTTGCAATATCAGAAACAAATGTGCAAAACATGTGCTCGTTCAAAAAGAATGATAAATATAAAACAGTTTTTGAAAATGTTGTGGATCTTTAAGAAGCCGCCTTCTGGTAAATCCAAGGCATGTGCTATTTTTACATTTTGTATCATCAAAATATCTACATGGTGTGGAATTGAATAGCAAAATATATCCCAGACCCAAGTTGAAGCATTTTCATCCCTCCTCCTTCAAGGAAGTGTTTTTCATTGATATAGTTATACAGCATTTTCAGCCCATCCTGCCTCTGCTTACTATCAAGTACCTATTTTTTCCACTACTTGGTTGATAGCCTGTATTGCCCCAGCAATTTAAGTGCTTATCCAAATATTATTTAAATGCTGTGAGAATACCTTTTGCTTCAGATGAGTCTTTAGTTTTATAACTTAATGAGAAGAGGGTTCCCTCCCTATTTTAATATTGCAGGAAATGAAAACAGAAGATATTTGTTTATTTCCCCACAACAAAAACATTCAGTAGGAATTAAGAATCAAAGCACAAAGGTTGAAGTATTCACCTAACCTGCATACTTTCTAAATAGACAGGTTTCATGATAAAGTATAGAACAATGCACATAGGAACATTCCCTTTGGCTCATAATGTCTGAGCCAACCACGATGCCAGTTTAAACTACTACTATCTTCCTGCATATCCATCCATTCCACATCAGTTGCTGTACCTGTCTAAATAGCTCTAAAACAATACTATCATACCCACTTCCATCCCCTCCCCTGGTGGGGCATTCCTGGTCCTCCTTGTCCCCTCTCACAAAATTATGCCCTGGGAAAGAAGAGTTTGACTATCCATCCTATCCACAACTCGCATAATTTTAAATACTTATATCAAGTCATCCCTCAGTCTCCGACCTTCCAGAGAAAACAATCCAACTTTGTCTAATTCTCCTTATAGCTAATCCTCTCTAATCTAGGCGATGCATTGGTGAACTTCTTCTGCAATCTCTCCAAAGCCTCTACATGCTTCTTGTAAATATGATGTCCAGAACTGCACACAAATATCCCAATGTTTCATATAACTGTAGTATGACTTTTAAAAAAATTGAATCTCAACCTTCCAACCAATGAGGACAATCATGCTGTATGTTTTTTTTAAACCACTATCAACTTGTGCTGCCACTTTCAGAGAGCTATTGACTTGCTTCCCTAAGAGACCTTTGTATATCATTGCTACTTAGGGTCCTGCCATTTACTGTACAGGTAATAAATCATAATTCAACTCCTGTCATATGTATTTCACCAGTTGTTGGCATTATTAATAAAATGACAAATATGTTATAAATTATAATTGTTATATTCAATCTTTCTCACAAAAGAGTCAAATTGTTAAGTATTATTGGTATAAATGATCATTGTCTAAAGTAAACTAGAATGCTGCATTGTAATATTGGATGTTTTTGATTCTGCATTGTTATAGCAAAACCTTAAAGTAAAGCACTGTATTATTCTCTGCATTCCCACAGACAATGAGCCCTGGAAGATTCAAGTCATCACTTCCTTGATAGTGTGTCCTCTGGCTAAGGTTCCCCATACTAAATCATTTTTCCTAATGGAATAGAGTAAATATTAAAACTAACTGATGTCTAAAATTAACAATACTTACAGCTATTTACTTGCTACCAACAAAAGGCTGTCTGACCAAGTACAAGATGATCACAGAATATTTTTGGATGTTCATAAGGCTAATAGCTACAAAAAATTTTTAGTGACACCATTTTCAAGCAGTCTGTTTAATATTTTGTTGCTACTGAATTTTAGAGTGTTTTTGTTAATATATACACTATGGGTTCACTAGATGGGCCTGCTCCCAAAATAAAATTTTTCCACTGTCCTTTAGTATATGTAATAATAAATGTTAACTTAAAATTTCACAATATCGCTCACAGGAGGTTAAAAATCATGTTTATAATACAGCATTGGTTAGACAATTATGACTTGCTAAACATGATTTGACCTTGGATTATTAATGCCAGTTGCCAATTTTGTCAGAACTTTAAAAGGAAATAATTCTTTGGAAGTTTGAAATTTATGCTGAAAGAACACTAACTTTAAACTGAGTGTTGTCATACAGAAGGAAAGAGATCAAGGTATAATTTAAAGATTTATTATATTGCTGTGCTACTGTGTGTTCTGTCTCGAGAACATTCATTCCCCTGGCTTGTGAATGATGAAACCATTGTATCTAGCAATGAAACATTTTTCAATCCAACCACCCACACAATGGAAATCTCACAGAATATAGTAACATTGGAGGGGGGGGGGGCGGGGGAAAGCTTCAGAAAAGTGTCAATTGAAAAAGGAGGAAGAATGAAAATACTACTTTAGCCAGAAATTAATTTACCAAGATAATTATTTTATGTCATACTCTACTACAGAAGGATAATAATTCAAAAGTAATTCATTTGATGGACATGACATCTGTGGGTTGTTGACTTTTGCCATGGCAGTTCTTCCATCCCATAAGACTATAGTTTGCCTTGGTGGTCAAATCCATATTGAACACTTTGTGGCTTAGGGATGCGAAAGTTACTACTAACATTTGTTGGCCTCGTTTTCTCAGAGCTTTCCTTTCATACACTTAAAAAAAATGATGAAAGCACTCATCAGGACAGGCAGCATATCTGTAGAAAGAGGATCTGTTAATGCGTTAGATTGAAGATCCTCCATCTGAACTGGTAAAGAGTGAATACAAATTAGTTTTAATTTGCAGAGTCAGTAGAAATGGATGGGATAGGCCAAAGGGAACGCCTCTGATTGGGTGAGGCCAGGACTGCTGTGGAAATAAGCTATAGAAGTAATTCTTCCATGGGTTAATGGGAATAGAGAGAAAAAATGTAGTAAGTGTGATGAAGTGAGGCAGTAGAGAGTGGCGATGCAGAATAAAGAATGTAGAAAAAGATTCAAAATATAGGACAGGAGAACATGCCCCACAGATTAGGACACAGGTCAAAACTGTTGACTGATAGAAGAAATTGCGAGTTTTGCTGCAGACAGGCAAAGCACATTCTGTGAAGTTGTAAAATATGATATTGAGTTCAGATCGTCACAACATGTCCAAATGGAAGAAGAGGTGCTGTTTCTCAAACTTACATGATGCATTATTATAAATTTGCAAAAGATTACAGGCAGATGGATCAGAGTGGGACAGAGGTCTAAAGTATCAGACAACAGGGAGCTTTGCAGTTTCCCCTGTAGACTCAAAGGGATGACCTTCAACTTATCTTCACAGTAATCCCAGCCTCACCCTATCTTTAAACTATTTACTCATTCATGATGTTCTTTGCAATTTAAAAACTAATTTGATTTCTCTCTTTCCCAGTTCCAAAAAAAGTCTTCAACTTGAAATTTTAATTCTTCATCACTTTGCACAAATGCTGTGTCTATCCAGCATTTTCTGGCTTTATTTCCACAAGACTATCATACATAGGAACAGAGATAGGCTATTCACCCCATTATTCACTGCCCCACCATTTAATAATGAGTTGATCCTTTTTCCCCAACTGTTTGGCCTTCACCCCATAACTTTGATGCCCTGGCTAATCAAGAAACCATCAATCTCTTTTAAATATACCCAATGGCCTAGTCTCCACAACTGCCTGTGGCATCAATTCTACAGATTTGTCACCCTTTAGCTGAAGAAATTCCTATGCATCTCTGTTTTAAAGCAGACACCCTTCAATCCTGAAGTTGTGCCCACTTGGCCTAGACTCTCCCACCATAGGAAACAACCTATCTACATCTATTCTGCTTCATATTGGGGTGAGTGTGTTTTTAACCGTTAAACCCCTGGTATCCGGTACCTATGGGGATTGATAGATGCTGGTTAAATGTACTTTGTAGTTACTGGAGACTTATTCTTACAATGCCCAACTAATACACTTGCATGATGAACAGTTTAAAAGACAAAAACACTCTACTTACACTGAACAAACTTCACTTGCCAGAATATATAAACCTTAAAGCATTTTACCTTATTTTCGGTCACATTCCTTGAAAACATTTAATTATCACTGTATCTGCAGGTTCCTTCCCCTCCACAGAGCCACCCGAAAGGCAAACAACAACATTATAGATAATTAACAACCTCTTCCCCCCCCCCACCCCTCCCCCCGCCCAACCACTCCAAAGTTTACAGGTAAAGCCTCTGACCGAGGCGACTCTTACTAAGCAGGGATAAAGAGACACTTTAAGAGAACCACCCCAATGGCGAGCTGCATCAACCAGCTCTTCATCCTGGGTGACTCCATTGCTGTTTCACACAACTTTATTCAAACAGCCACTATGAGCAAAGCACGACCAAAACGCTCTGCTGGCTGAATATTTGCTCCCATCTTCACCAAAGTTTTATATGCTACTTCAGAGAACATTTACCTTTATCATTTTAAGCTTGCATATTTTTTTACTTATTATTAATATTCTTGTTTTATTTTTAAAAATTATTTTCCTCTTTTTTTGCCAGTTGCTTGAATTCCAGATACCAGGGGTTTTACTGTATCTCTCTTGTATAGCTATACTTTGCATCTTACCTAAACTCTTCCAATGCCCACCCAAGTCTTCAAAATCCTCTGGTTCCATTCATCAGTGGCTACCTTTCAGATATCTGTGTTAATACTTGCCAGCTTCATCACCCAATTACAGCTAAGTGACATCCTGGTTGCAGATGTCCAGCTGGCCAATGGCCAATTTGCTATCTAGATGTCTTTGGATCTAAAGTTGTTATTGATCCAATAAACATGGTCAAGCATTACAAGGAGAGATTAGCAGTGGACATATGGTTAGAGATAGAAAGAACAAGGAATGTAAAAGCCCAAGTAGCAGTTGTTTGTAGGTCTGTGTGCAGCAGTTACACTGTTAAAATGCATTAATCATGTAAAACCTGGTGTTAACCTGTTATGTTCCAAAATTCAGTCTTGAATGTAAAGTAACAAAAATAATGGTTCAAGTGAGGAGAATAAATACCGTATATGTCAGCAAATAAGATGGGGGTCTTGAACTTTAAAAATGTCATCCCAAAACCAAAGGTTGTTTTATACACTATGTATAAAACTTGAACCTTAACAGGGAAGTCTCAGCACTCCCCGGCACCAAATATAAAATCCGAACCTTAATAGCAAAGTCTCAGTACTCCAAAGTGGGGTACATCCGCCCAATCTAAATGCCATCATTTCTGTACAGTTTTTAAACGGCCTGCAAAAGGAGCTGATAATGGTTTATTTTAAAATATGCTAATAACATTTAAACCTTTACTGGGCAATTTGCTTTTAAAATATTGTGACAGCATCGCTTCACTGGTCACTGGGATGGTTGACAAATGACTACTGGGGCAGTAATACTTCAGTAGTCTTATACAGTGAGTACAGCTCAAAAACCTACATTTTAGGTGGAAATTCAGGGGTTGTCTTATTCACAATTCATCTTGTATGCCGGCATATATGGTAAGCCACTTCCAATTAATTGGGTGTCAGGAAAATACTAGAATCCACTTTTAAGTACTGGTAACATGGGAAATAGAAAAACACAACCAGGCTGGGACAAAATTTCTCTATACAAAGGTATAATTTTGGAGAAGGAAGATGTGGGGTCATCAATGTATGTGGTACAATGAGATTTTCATAAAGGAGGTTGCAGCCAATTCAACAATTTATGAAGTTCAGGGAAATTCTTTCAGATCCCAGTGGTCACACTGAATCTACCAGCAGGTAAAATGCGGCCATTTTATTGGGGAGGAACAACTCCAGGGGAGGTAGAGGGAATGAGGTTCTAGTTATTTTTGTGGTTCAATTCTGTCCATCTAAATCTATTGAATTATCTTCAGGTTTGTGCTCTAATTTGGTTTTTTTTGGCTATTATTTTAACATTCAAAAATAGCACATTTAGGTTTTTGTCTTCAAAAATGCTTTTTGCTGCAAGAACATTTTTTGTGAAAATTCTGCATTTTGGGAGGTGATGGATTCAACCACCTTTATTGAGTAGATTCTCGCCAGGAGATTCACTGTTAAGAGTGGTTTTAACAAGGGGGGTGAACTGTGACTACAATGACAAGCTGGGGAAAATCAGTGGGTTAGGCAGCACCCTTGGGTAGATATGGCCAGTCAATGTTTTGGAACTGGACCTTTTATCAAGCTGACTGATCATTTCTGCCCATGGATGCTGTTTGACCCACTGAGCTTCTCCAGCAGCCTTACTGTTGACACAAGATTCAACCGACTGCAGTTTTTGCCAACTGTGATGTTTCTCCGAGCAGAGAGTAAAGTTGGCTCTCTGCCTGAGCAAATTCTAGGCTAGTGGGTTTTTTTAAAAAATATAAATACAAGAAAACTAGGGAGTATCGATGTTCAGTGGAATCTAGATGACACTGCACAAAAAACACGGAAAGTTTAAAAAAAAATCAATTTGCTGGAGGAAGTATGGTAGAAAGAGAATGGTCAACATTTTTGGGTTGGAACCCTTCATCAAGACAAGGTGTTTGACCCAAAATGTTGACCATTTTATTTCTCCAAGTAAATTCTGCTTGGCCCATCGAGTTTCTCCAGTAAATTGTTTTCTTTTGCTCCATATTCTAACATCTGCAGTCTCTCATGTGTCTCCAGACACAGGAAATAAATGTACAGTTAAAGCAAGTGATTAAGACAGGAATATGAAAAATATAGTCATTCAAGGAGGTACAAGACTGAGTAATTCTTGCTAATATCATCCAAGACTTCTGTGGAACCACAGTAGAGAACTCAATAATTTTGATTTCCTAAGGGTGAAAGTAAAATTTCCCTTGGAGGTGGTATGCTGCAAATAGACCAAGTTAATTTTTGGAAGGAAGGGATTGTGCTACGATGAGAGATTGATAGGTATACACACAATGGAGTTTAATAAAGTGAAAGATATTTCTATGAAAAGATTCTAACAGAGATGAACGAAGCATATGCTGGGAGTTAAATTGCTGCGGCTGAAAAGGCAAGAAATAGGGAGTCTAGTTATAGGGTTAGAGGTCAGTCATTTAGCACTGAGAGCAGTCTTTACAATTCCCTTTGCTAAAAGGACACTCAATTGTTGCGTTTACTTAAATGCTGCATCAATAGAATTCTGGCCTCTAAAGTAATCAATGGATATGGGGTGGGAAAGTGGACACGAGTTAAAGTTCAATTATAATCTTAAAGAATGATGCAGCAAAACTCTTGGGCCTAATTTATCTTCTCCTGTTCCTATTTCTTCATGGGGCTGTGTTAGCCTATGGCTTAAATGGGGAAGCAGATGTCATGTTCTACTGTGAAACTCCTTGATCTTTATGCTGAGTGAGTAAAACTGCATATTTCTACACTTCATTTGACTCTCAACATCTCCAGGGTTCTCATAAGTCAGAGAAACTGAGATTTACTCACGGTTCCTAAAAGTCTAAATGGAAGAAATTAAAACCAATTGAAGAATTTCCTAGGTCTCCATGATTTTATGGATTCAATAGAACCAATGTACGGTAAAACCCTCTGTTATCCAGAATTTAAGCCACTGGCAAATAAATAAATGAGTAGAAAGATAATTTGTAAAAAGATACGAGTCTAAAACTGACACCCTTAGTTGTCAGTTCACCAACCATGCAACCTCAAGCAACCAGAAAATTCACTTATCTGACATCTACTGTCTCTATTAAAATCTTTAATGTCTAAACAGCTGGTTAAATCCTTTAAAAAAAAATCTATCCCTATCTTAAGTATCCAAATGCTCCAGAATGTGCAATGTGTTGCATTGCAAAAAGTAGCAGAGTCTTTTTGATGACACCTTCTGAACCTGTAAACCACCGCCAAAGAGAGAAAACCAGTAAATGCATTGGAATCCAAAAATCTGAATCGCACAGTAATTGGATTTAAAATACATCAGAATTCTTTCATCATTTCCTGTCTACAACATGCCAAGAAGGTGGATAAGCATCATACACTTGAAGGATCTAGATGTGGAAAATAGAATGCAACTTTTTAAAGTAATCTGGAGAAGGGATACTTAAAACAATAAATTGAGAGGAACCAAAATTTGAAAAGCATATGAAGTTACAAATTTATGACAGCATTCAGCATCTTCTGTGTTTACGGATGACTAACAATATACAGAATATTAAAATAAAAAGCAAAATAATTCCAGAGACAAAAATCAGATCAGTGTATCCTTTACATTTATAAAGAAATCTGATAGGAATTTGAAAAAAAATTCATACTAAGATCATTTACTTATATTTTGATTTAAGTATATTTTTTTCCCCCCAAAATGGGCAGCAGGCTTGAGATCATTTCAACCATTTCAGTTTTGGCAGCCATTTTTTTTTTAGAACAATGAAGCATTATTTGCCTAGCATTTTGCACTTGAGTTTATAACAAGAAAAACAGTTTTAGTAAAGCTATGCTATATCAGAGCAAATGTTATATACATTAACTTTTGATGATTTTACCATTCCTTTAAGCACCCTGTTGGTCTTTGCACCTGCTGACTCATCATGAGTCATGTCTGTTATCCCAGACACAAAAGGATTCTGGAAACCAAAATTAAATGATGTTGCTATCTAACTGAATAAATTGAAAATACTTACATTCCTTTCTATTATAGATTATGTATAGGCTGTAAGAGTTTGGTATTTATATAACAAGATTGACACGATTGTGCTACTCCCTACAGGGAAATCTTTTTCACATATACATATATCCTGGAATGTAGGATGATGCCAGATTATTAAATCACCAGCTTCCATTTACTGTCAAAATAAATGACAAATTCAGCTGCTCATGGATTGGAGGGGTTGCAAACCTAATAAAAACAATTGATTAAATCAATTTACCATCATTATTTATGATACTGCTACATCATTGTATTCCCATAAAAGTGCCAGAAGTTTCAATTAAGGGCACTACTGAGTAAATACTCATTTTAAAGCTTGCAAGTTTTAGTAAATTAATATTGATGTGTAGATCTGAAATTCAGTCATTCCAATGAATCAAAACCAAAATACATTATATACTGCGTCAACATCAGAGGGGTCCAATAACATCATTAGAAAAACTAAATTGCTCAGAGATAACCTGTAATATTGGCATTGGTAAATTTGTTATAGAGCCTTGAACAAACATCAATGATGAATCTCTGACACATCAATCACAAAGACTTTCCAACACAAGATTGTACTTATGTTAGATGAAGTAGAAAGAAGTAAGTCTTGAAACTGGAGTTTGTATTTTATGTTAAAGGTATGCCAATGTGTGGCCCTGATATCAAATTGGATGACCTGTTTAAAAAACAAACTGGGAAATTTGGAATTAAAGGTTAATAAAATCCTGGTGGTCATTTCAGCCTGAACCATGTGTAAAAACTGGGCCTGGGCTGCTCTCTTCAGAGACAACAGTTCCCATTCACTAGTGCTATAAAGCACTAGTCCTGCATCGGACTTGTCAGTCACCAACGGGCCTGCAGCAGACGTGGACATACCCCTCCATAAATCTTCATCCGTGAAGCCAAGCCAAAGAAGAAAGAAGAAGAAAGCATGGATAGAGAGAACAAAAAAGCAAAAGTAACAGAAGATTAAGTCATTTTTCCCTCGTGTTTCTCCACATTCTCATACCTTTTAAACACTTTTCCAGCAATAGTAAATTTGTTTTTTTGGTTCATACAGATGAATCACAAGAATCAACACCCCAGATGTAAAATGGCAGTAACTACCCCTTTGTATCATCTACTACTTTGTATTATAATTTTAAAATATAATTCTCATTTAGACCATAGAATAGCTCATTTATTCCACCAAAGCCAAGTGTTATACAAGCTGTTCCCTCAGATATATTAGTTAGACTGATTGTCAGATTACTGTTGGAAGCGCTTAACACTGAAGCCTTATTTATGATGCAAAGCAGCATTAAAGGCAGCTCAACAATTTTTTAAAAAGGTGAATTTACCTTTTTATGGAGAAGCCCTTTAAGGCTGATCCAGCATTATTTTCAACTCCCCAGCGTCGGGAACAGTCTTCCAGAGCTGAGGGAGGTGGGGCGAGTGGTACAATAGTGCTGTGACATCAAACATACGTGCTGAGAAGGGAAAGCGGCCAATACCCAAAATGGTGACTGAAGAGCAGGTAAGAGAACTGGTGGAGATCTGTGCAAGCAGTCTTGCAACATTGGCAGATCTCCTGCACAATGTAATTAGCTATATTAATTATATGATTTTAAAAATCACACTCCTGGGTCACAGGCTGACAACATCATCATGACATTATCAGCCTGCCCCATTGCAGCCTCTTTCAGCGGCATTGCCTTCATGGAGGAAATAGAGCAATCTTGCTCCACCTCTGAGTGTATCCCCCTAAACAGATTGGAGTTCACCTGCTGAATCTGCCCTCAGGGCTTTCTTCAAGGTAAGTGAAGCAATATAATGCTGAGATTACTCACCTTTACATTCATTTTTTATCCCACACTATAAAAAGGCCTTTAAATTTGATTGAACAGAGTTTGTTACAAGTGCAATTCTACTTACCTTTTCATGCAAACTGAAGAAAAAAGTGTTCTTTCACAATTTTTTTTTTAAACATCTATTTTTGACATATACACATCTTATTTTGCAAATATGATTCTAAATCATTTACCCGAATAAACAGAATCTTTTCTCCAACCCGATACCGCCCTTGAGAAAGTCGCTCCACTGAAAACTTCTGTGGACATTTACAAGGGGGATCTTCTGAAATCTGTTTCACCTAAAAAGGCATAAAAATACTGAAAATCAGAATTTATTGTCATGAAGTCTGCTGTTTGCCAGCAGCGTTATTGTGCATTCATATTATAACCATCTTACAACATTACTATAAATAATAATAACAGGGCATGAAAACTAAGGCAGTGCCTTTGGTTCATTGATTATTCATTAATCTGATGGCAGCAGGGAAGAAGCTGTCCTTGTGCCACTGAGTACTTGACTTTAGACTCCTGTACCTTTTTCCTGATGATAGTAGAGTGAAGAGGGCATGGCCTGGGTGGTGGGGGTCTTTGAGAATAGATGCTTTTTTTTAAAAAAAACCGCCTCATGTAGATGTCCTCTATGGAGAGAAGTCTGGTGCCTGTGATGTCACAGGCCAAGTTAACAACCCTCTGGAGTTTATTCTTGTCCTGAGAGTTGGCACCTCCATACAGGCAGTGATGCAACCAGTGATGCTCTCCACAGTACACCTGTAGAAGTTTACAAGAGTCTTCAGTGACATATTGAATCTCCTCAGTCACCTCACAAAGTATAGCCGCTGGCAAGCCTTTTTTGTGATTGCACCAGCATGGAGGCTCCAGGACAGATCCTAGAGATGTTGACACCGAGGAATTTGAAGTTCTTGTCCCCCTCCACTACTGAGCCCTCGATGAGGACCGGGTTGTGTTCCGCTCTCTTCCTACTGAAGTCCACAATCATCTTGGTTTTGCTGATGGTGAGCATCATAAAGTAGGAATATTTAAAATGACAATTGATTCCAAATGCAATACATCATAAATAATCTTTAATTTCTTACTCCGAATATTTATTCACTTTTTAAAGCTCAGTCTTTATTTAGATTTTGGGGTTCATATTTCTCTACTTGCCTTCCCAAGTACCCACAGTCTATGGTTGTTTCATTTAAAGTTGGAGAACTTAACAAGGCCTTGCCCATTACATTTTCCTTCCAATTAAGAAGCAAGACATCTAATTCAATATGTGGAGTAAAATTCCTTACTTTTACTGATTCAATTGTTCTACTGAAATGACAGTAAACAAAATTGTATCTTCTGAAGTTTTAAAGATACATTCTCATAAGTGTGTAATCAAGGAAACACCATATCTTCCATGTTTATTCGAAAGGAATTCTATTAAAATAACATTGATAACCATGACCTTCTCAGGGTAATTAGAGATGGGAAATTAAATGTTGATTCAACCTGTGAAGCTGGTGTAGTTTATTTTTTTCAGATTTCTAGCACTATGAACTCCTCATTTTATCTTTTAGTGTGCAGATCATTTCTATATTATCTGTCAAAAGTCATCGTGGCTATCCCTCGTAGTCGAGGATGATGGCCTTCGTTCCGTTGATCTACAGAGGGAAGATGCCTGTGCGTGTGTTTGTTTATTGTGTACTTGATGTTGCACTCCAAGAAGCACACGATACTTCACAAATCAACCAACTAATTCCAATGGCATTGAAACCACAATGATTGGAGCGGATGGATTGGTTGTAGCCTTCATCAGTCTTCAGTTCAGAGTAACTGCATCTGCCTATTCCACAGTTGAGGACTTAGTTGGATTGTTCTTTGTCAGGGACCTCAACCTCGACCTTATAATCATGGATGATCCTACCAGGAGTATAGCTCCAGATTGCATCACTCTCAGGATCACACAAGCTTCTCCAACACAAGGAGTGTGGTGAAACTACTATTGTATATTTGTCATATGTAAATATAACCTTTCCTGGTTGACCCTGCTCTCATTGGCTGGCTCGCAACTCCTCCCCTTTCTTCCCCATAAAGGCTGTCATGCCACAAGCCTGCCCCCAGTTTGAGTCCGGGTCAGTGTGAGTGACCTACATAGGGATGCTGTCCATCTCATGCAAATAAAAGCCTTCAGTTTTGGCATCTTCCAGTCTTGGTGTAATTAATCATGTATCAAGGTGACAATCCATGGAGAAGCTATCAAAAGTAAGGAAGCCTTCACAGAAGTTAAAAATCAGCATTTAGAAAGATCTTGAAAGTTTAACCCTGGTTTTAGATGGCAATGGACTGTGTGTAAAATCAATTTCTCAGACTTTTGGTCTGAGAGCCTATCATGTGAAACTACCATCCATAGCAATAAAATATAATTTCTCCAAGTCAGAATGATATTCAATCCTAAAATTTTGTACCAAATTACAAATTACAAATTGTAATTTGGAGACACAAAAAAACTAGCTGCTGGAAGCTAGAGCAAAAACAATCCACTGGAGGAAATTGGTG
Organism: Narcine bancroftii; assembly: GCF_036971445.1. NCBI lineage: Eukaryota > Metazoa > Chordata > Chondrichthyes > Torpediniformes > Narcinidae > Narcine > Narcine bancroftii. Next base: position 296,486,747 of record NC_091469.1, on the reverse strand, counting down.
GGTCAAGTAGCATCAATGAAAGAAAAAAAATTGTACTTTCATCTTGGACTTCCAGGTTGCAACCTGAAATGTCAACAGTTCTTTCTCTTCCACTGGTGCCGCTCCATCGGCTGAGTTCCTCCATCAGATTATTTATTTGCAATGATTGTGGTTGGTTGTCTTTGAATATCATGACCATTCTCCAATTCAGAAAGGATGTACTTCAAAAGATGAGATTATTGATAGATTAATAGGGAATCTCTGCCAATTTATTACTTTGGGAAACATTTTTGCTTTGTTTTACTTACTGCATCATCGAGCAACTTTCCTGCACTCTTCTTTGCGGGAGATTTGGTTGGAGATGGTGAAGGGGATGGTGCAGAAAACAACTCCTCCTGCTCAATTTCTTTTTCTAATTTGACCAGCCCTGATGGTTCTACTCCAAACCTGGAATTCAAATGAAAGCAGTCATGTACTGTTAAAAGAAGTGAAATACATAAAACTAAGCTTCCACTTTCACAAATGGATACAATAAAAACCCTTGGTATCTGGAATTCAAGCAACCAGTAGCCTCCAGCAACCAGAAAAAATATCAAGGAAAATAAATTTTAAAATTGAAATAATAAGAATTAAATAGTAGGTAAAAATAAGCAAGTTTAAAATTGTAAAAGTAAATGTTCTCTGAGGTAACACATGAAATTTTAGTGAAGATGGGAACAAATTTTCAGCCAGCGGAGGGCCTTGATTGTGCTTTCCTTGTAGCAGCTGTTTGAATAAAGTTGTGTGAAACAGCAATGGCATCGCCCAGGATGAAGAGCTGGTTGATGCTGCTCGTCAATGGGGTGGCTCTCTTAAAGTGTCTCCTTATCCCTGCTGAGCGAGGGTTGCCCGGTTCAGTGCCTTTATCTTTAAACCTGAGAGTGATGGGAGGGTTCATTTTCTATCATGCTATTGTTCGTCTTTCAGGTGGCTCTGTGGAGGGGAAGCAACCTGCAGATGCAGCGACAGTTCAATCTTTTCAAAGTGTGTGTGACTGAAAGTAAAATGTTTTAAGGTTTAAATATTCATGCAAGTGAAGTTTGTTCAGTTTAATAAATTATTTTTGTCTTTTAAACTGTATTAATACAGGTGTATTATGAATGCAAGTCTCAAGTAACTGGAAAATACACTTAACTGGCATTTACCAATCCCCATAGGTGTAAGATACCAGAAGTTTTACTGTAGTTCAAACTTCATTGTATAGATTAGTATGGCGCCTGCTGTAAAATGTATGAGTTTAATTTAATTGTTTCTATTCATTTGTAATGCTTGCCAAAATTCACATTAACTTTGAAACCTCAATGAATCTGACATGACAGACACTCCACTGGGATAGAAGCAATTATACAAAAATGTACAAGCGGAGGGGAAAAATGGTTGTACCAAAGCTTTTCAACCAACAGGTTAAAATATTTTATAAGGTCAGGATGGAAACAATTCTGCATTATCTGCAATAATGACAGTATAGAGAACATTAAAAAAAAACCCACACAGCACTTTTTGAAAAAAAAAACCAACAGGTTGATAAACTATTAGCTACTATAAGGTTATCTGGGATAAAAGCTGTTCCTGTTTAATGGCACTAAACTCTGGATAAAGTGCACAGTACCTAATTAATCTTAGGAAACTAGCTGCACGTTTGGTTTATAAAGGCCATTTAAAGAAGCCAATAAAACACAGCTCCATTTAGTCAGTCAACAGTGGTCCTGTAATCAGGAAGGAGGGGGTATTAATGAGATCTCTTTTTTTCCCCCTAAAATGTACCCTTTTTTTTAAAAAAAAATCCTCCAGCTATTCCTTTAAGAACTGGTGGTTAACTTGCTTAAGGAGCTTGATTTCCTGTTTGGTGCCTGAGAACAAGGCACACTGTCAATGAATTCCCTGGCCTATCTGGTTTTGTTGAGTTTGAGAATGATGGTTTAACCACCTGTCATTCCCTTTGATATGGTACTGGAAGGGTTTACATATTACATACAGTGGATTAAGAAATCTGAAGTGGAACAAATACAGAAAACTTGAACCAATCTAAATGGACTGTCATAAGTTGTTGACCGGATGCAAAAGAGCAGGAAACAAATGTTGTTGCTTTTATTAAGTATAACAATTTAATGTACCTCCTAATTATCACTTCCCCAGTCCAAACAACCAATTATATACCTATTACAGAAACAAAATTTAACATATGTTTGGTGCTTTATTCCATTTTTAAATGCAAACCAAAATGGCTTTGACATGTGGCACGGATTCAAACATTTCAATCTGCAGGATACTTTCACTGTAGCTGAAGTATAGAATGGATGCCTTTCTATCCATTAAAACAGGAATCTGACAGTGGCACTGAAACACTATACATCTGGCTCTCCAATCCAGTTATGATAGACATTTTAGAAATAAAAAGAAAATAAAAAACTTGGATGATCTGCCATTTTATCATGATTGCTCATTCTATACATATCAAGGAGAACACATGGAAGCAGTTTTACAATGTATTAGAAGATAAATTAAGCATGACATCACTGAGCATGTGAATGCTATATATACTGTACTAAGGCCCATGTGACAAGTAAATTGTCTGGCTATCTCAAGAAAGGAATTATAAAAGACAATCGCCTTTGACAAAGCGGTCAAGCTTTGTCTTGAAATGGGAAGTTGTTTTGGAACCAGCAAATTTCATTTTTTGCTGCCTGACTTACAGAAATAATTTAAATTGACAACTTTTATAGGAACAAAGTAACCATCTATTTTCAAAGCTGATCAATATCCAAGTCTATCAATTCACCCTGACTGCTTCTTTTTCTTTGGCTTGGCTTCGCGGACGAAGATTTATGGAGGGGGTAAAAAGTCCACGTCAGCTGCAGGCTCGTTTGTGGCTGACAAGTCCGATGCGGGACAGGCAGACACGGTTGCAGCGGTTGCAGGGGAAAATTGGTTGGTTGGGGTTGGGTGTTGGGTTTTTCCTCCTTTGCCTTTTGTCAGTGAGGTGGGCTCTGCGGTCTTCTTCAAAGGAGGTTGCTGCCCACCAAACTGTGAGGCGCCAAGATGCACGGTTTGAGGCGTTATCAGCCCTCTGGCGGTGGTCAATGTTTCAGGCACCAAGAGATTTCTTTAGGCAGTCCTTGTACCTTTTCTTTGGTGCACCTCTGTCACGGTGGCCAGTGGAGAGCTCGCCATATAACACGATCTTGGGAAGGCGATGGTCCTCCATTCTGGAGATGTGACCCATCCAGCGCAGCTGGATCTTCAGCAGCATGGACTCGATGCTGTCGACCTCTGCCATCTCGAGTCATTTGACGTTAGGGATGAAAGCGCTCCAATGGATGTTGAGGATGGAGCGGAGACAACGCTGGTGGAAGCGTTCTAGGAGCCGTAGGTGGTGCCGGTAGAGGACCCATGATTCGGAGCCGAACAGGAGTGTGGGTATGACAATGGCTCTGTATACGCTTATCTTTGTGAGGTTTTTCAGTTGGTTGTTTTTCCAGACTCTTTTGTGTAGTCTTCCAAAGGCGCTATTTGCCTTGGCGAGTCTGTTGTCTATCTCATTGTCGATCCTTGCATCTGATGAAATGGTGCAGCCGAGATAGGTAAACTGGTTGACCGTTTTGAGTTTTGTGTGCCCGATGGAGATGTGGGGGGGCTGGTGACTGCTTCTTCCATAACATTAACTACCAAAAAAATTGCCCTCAAAAATTTAAAATTATAAACTCACATATACCATTTTTATGGGTAAGACCTATGTATTTTTATCGTCCTACCTCATAATCATCTTTCCAAGTTCCGATAAATTCAATTAAATGGGATAAATTAACACGGTACTTAAGTTACTGGATAATAATCCAGAGGTCTAAACCAGCCATTCTCAATGGGAGGCCCCACGTCCCAGCCCTGCTGCGCTTTCCCCTGTCACCACTCCCCCCTCCCCAGGGCCACGGATATTTTTTCTTTGTTTTCTTTTCACTTCGAGTAGCATGGTTTTATGTAGTCAGTGAGAGGGAAGTACAAAAGAAACCAAAACTTGACTGCTTCTCAGGGAAGGGGAGGCTGTAAACTTTGAGCGGAGTCCTGCAGGGGGCCATAGCTGATAAAAAGATTGAGGATGGCTGATCTTGGATGAGAGCTCAGGCCTGAACCAGTTATATATAGTTACCTCCTATGAATGCAAAACCTGTTGCATTTTTGTGTTTTTACTACAATCACAGAGTCTACAGACTTTAGTGTTCCTAATGAACTGGGATCTTCATTTGAAGTCTCACTACAGCTGGAGAATACAAATTCAGTTTGAAATTTTTAAAAAAAACAGGATTAATAATTGATGACAATTAAACCACTGAATTTTTTTATAGAAACAAGCATTTCTTTTTAACAAAGGTGATAATTTTTATGCTGTATATCTTTTGTATGATTTGAGACCCACTGCAATGCAGTTGACGTGACTGTTCTCTGCAGTGGCTCAGTAAGTTTCAGTTCAGTGGGGAAAATGACTGGCTAATAATTGAATAATGCAAGTGCTAGAAATCTGAATATTCGAGAAATACTCAGGAAGTCAGGCAACATCCATATGAATCAAAGATGCTCTTTTCCAAAGATGTTCCCTGTCATGCTGGGTAATAAATGCTGACTCAAGAAACAACCTCATATTTAATCTAAAGTTCTTGAGAACCTACGTTGCCATCCTTGCAATATACCCCCATGATGCAGGATTCTAAAAATCTATGTAGTGTTCTGTATTCTCATGTTATAAAGGTTAGTATTTTAGAGCCTTTCAGGGAATTAAAAAGCAACTAGATGACATTTTAGTGATCGAAGTAAATGGATTTTTAAAACCCTTGGGAAGTTTCATTTTTAGCGTTTAATATCATAAAATTACTTTCTGGTCTAAAGTGAAGGATCACATAAAATTCATTTTCATGGTTATGCCCAATTGCTAAACATTTTTGTAGTTTTATGCATTAATCTATGATTACTGCACCATCTTTCTTGGAGTTATCAATAAACCTGAATATATTGCTATCCATTGTGTTCTTTAAGTCATTACATAATTAATATAGTGAATAATTGAATGAGAAAACATGGAACACTTCCAATTTGATTACAATGACATTTTCCCAATCCACTCTTTACGTGTAACTAATCAATTCCGCGAGCTTTAGTTATTTTTAGATTTAGACAGAGCACGGCAACAGGCCCTTCTGGCTCACGAGTTACTGCTAGCCAAATACACCCAATTAACCTACAATCCCTGTATATTTTGAAAAGTGGGAGGAAACCGGAATACCCAGAGGAAACATGGGAGAATTTACAAATTCCTTACAAATAGGTCTGGATTTGAACCCGGGTCGCTGGTGCTACAACAGCATTGTGCTAACCGCTACACTAGCCGGTGTTAAGATGACAAATATTTAGGGGAACCTCACTAAGGATCTACGGTACATCCTTGTCAATATTTCCCCATCAATGTTATTACTTTCCCAAAAGGTTAATGTAACTGAAGTTGCACATCTCTGCAAATCAATTTCTCCTCAGCAGTAATGGAAAAAATAACACTTCACCATTTATTTTATCCTTATGATATGAAAATATTCAAAAATCCAATGTAAATAATGAAGCTTGTTTGTTCACAAGAAAGTTTTGTGTAATTAATCAATTCTGTTGTACTCGTCACAGTAGCACTTTAACCAAAATTCAACTCATTGTTCCTTTAAGACAGTGGTGTCAAACTCAAATTCACGGAGGGCCAAAATTAAAAGCTTGGACTAAGTCGAGGGCCGAACTAAATATTTATTGAAAATTTTCAACAACATCTGCATGTTTTCTCTTCTTTCAACATATGTAATGTTAAACTTTTTCTTATTAAAATAAATGTTTAATAATAGTTTTGGATAAACTCTTTCATCTTCATTGGACCATTTCCTTTAACGTTCTGAAACCGTGCACATGACGAGTCAATGAGGGATGATTAAAGCAGTGGTCTTCAAACTTTTTCTTTCCACCCACAGACCACCTTAAGCAATCCCTTACTAATCACAGAGCACCAATGGCACAGGGACGCGAGTGGAAAGAAAAAGGTTGAGAACTGTTGTATTGTGGTAACTCCACATCTGGTTAGGTTAATTGTTAGGCAAGTGGTCAGAGAAGGACCCCACCCCCCCCCAACCACCCCAAGAAAGGCTTAAATCACAGGAACAAAATAAGCTTCCGTCTCACTGCTCCCAATCTTACACACAGTCCTGATGTGGAATGTGGGGTCGCAGCTCCACGTTCACCCGAGTTCAGGTGCTGTCTGTGTGGAGTTTGTATGCTCTCCCCTTGTCTTGGACAAACAGGTCGGTCACCTGACGAAGGCAAGCGAACCCCCCATTGAAACGCCGGCGTCCGGGACGGTGGAGGAATTGGCTGAGAAGAGCCCGTTGGTTGGAGAGGGATTAAACTGCGCTCTCACGGCGCCAGGCTCATCTCCAACAAAAGGAGCGGGAGGCAGGGTCCGCCGCGCACAGAGCGAGGGGGAAGGCATCGCCAACGAGACGTTCGGTCAGGCGTCGCAGCTGAAGCGCAGACCCAGTGAGGATGGTCCCCAACTCCAGCCGCGTCTGTGTGTCCGGGAGCCGGGCGGGCTGAGTGCGGCGCTCCGATCCCCGGGATTCGGGACTCTGAGATCCCTCCACACCTCCGGCATCTTCATTTTCACCTTCAGTGTGCATGCGCTATACTGGCGCGGCGGCCAGCGGGCCAACTCTAATATATATTTAATTTGATCTTGCGGGCCAAATATAATTATATTTATATATAATTTGGCCCGCGGGCCAGAGTTTGACATGAGTGCTTTAAGAGATGCTTAAAAGCTGAACTGTTCATTTTTATTTCTCCCTCTTGGTAGAAAATGCAATAAAGGGAAACAAATGGGTAATATTCTAATTGTCAATATATTTTTCAGAGGGAATAAAAAGAAATGTAATTGGATATTTTTGTCCATTCTACCCTGAACACCACATAATATACCCAAGAACCCAAGAGTTTGTTTTAAGCCAGGGATGATTTGAAGCATAGGATATATGACTTTAAACTTCCAGTCAGAGGTTGAATACAAGCAGATGTTTGGTGTTCTTTGACTTTTGAATGTGACTATAAACAGGGGATTAGATTTTCAATCAATTCATCTGTGATGGGAAAGCTGTACAAACAGGAAAGGAAAAGTACAAAAAAGCAACTAAATAATACTTCACATTTGGGTTCAAGTGGAAAGTAATGTTTTTTTTAAATTAGTCATGGAGTTGTGTTATATTCACAAAATATAAAAGGCAGGTTTGAGAGCCTCTTGTAATGGCTATTCAATTCACATAAAAGGCATGTACAGCAACACCTAGAAAATAGAAAGGTTTGCCTTGGCTCATCATAAATGGTAGCTAAGGTAATAAGTAAATAGGAACAATAACTAGTTCAAATCATGTTGGTCCAAATGCATTTCAATCCTGCATAAATGAAATTCTAGCTGCTTTCTTTGGCAAATAGCTGATGTGGCCTGTTTAATAATTAAAAACAAATCAGCCAGCATTATGCTTAAACTGGATATATTCCTTTCCTGTGTGTCTGGAGGGGCTGACGTGCTGTAAATCTTCTTATTCTCATTGGACCTCTTCCTTTACCTGGCTTCACACTCATTCATGACATAAACAATCTGCTTCTGTGCAGGAGCCTGCTTAACCTCATCTTTTAATTATTTAATAGGCAATTTTTCATTGCATCTTGTGAAGTAAAAAAAATTAAACAAATAATTGGGCAGCACGATTAGCGTAGCGTAGCACTACTACAGTGCCAGTGACCCAGTCCGAATCCTGCGCTGACTCTAAAGAGTTTGTACATTCTTCCCGTGTCTGCGTGGATTTCCTCTGGATGGTCCAGTTTCTTCACACCCTTCAAAACGGTGGTTGTAGATTAATTGAGGCATTTGGACAGTATGGGCTCATGCTCATGGGCCAGAAGGGCCTGTTACCATACTATATGTCTAATTTTTTTTTAAGTTCTAAAAGATCTTACATTTATTTTTCTATTATTATTGACCTCAGATTAATCTGTAGTCAGATTATTGGAGGAAAAAATGGCAGATATGGCAGCACAAATAAACTGACCATGCATCATTTTTAATCAAACTAAACTTTTTGCAAATATCTTTGTTTTGAATGTAATCAAATACAATGATCTTTACAATATCAGAATGAAACTAGGCAGTATTGCTAAAGATGAACACCCATATTCAATAGATTCATCAATGGTCATTTAGAGAATACTAATGCAGAAGGAGTAATAAAAAACTAAAATGGCTGCTTACAGGCTTCTGTGACCACCCAAAAACCCCAGTTCCTCATCCAGCTCCTCCTGCAGCACTGCCCAAATCTGCAAGCTTTTCTGACAAAGGCAAGGGCAGAAACTGCATGGGAACAACGCCAACTTCAGGTTACCCTCCAAGCTGCACACCATCCTTACTTCAAAATACATTACCCCTGCCATCTTTCATCATTGCTCTGTTTAAATCCTGGAACTCATTGTCCCAACAGCACTGTGCAAATATTTTCACAAGAAAAATAGCACCAGTTGAGGAAGATTACCGCAGTACTTACTTCCTCAAGGGCAATTGGTAATGAACAAGTTAGTCCTGCCAGCAATTCCCAAATTAGTTACCTGCCACTTTTGATACATCAATTTGATCTTTGTTATCATGTGCTTTCATTTTTATTTGATTGGTTTCTAATCAATGTGAAGAACACCTCCAACAGCAAAATTTTTTGCAACACCAAGATTCAACAAACATTATCTTTAGATGTATCAATGTTCATCCTCAATAAAGAACATAGAAGAGTACTGCACTGCAGAGTGCAAGCCCTTCGGTCCACAATGTTGTACCGACCTATATACTTTATACTTATTCCACCATCATTCTAACCCTTCCCAAACTCACAGCACATAACTCTGTTTATCTTACATCTGTGGTATATCTGAGAGTCTTTTAAATGTCCCTTTTGTAACAGTTTTCATCACCACCCCTGGAAATGCATTCCAGGCACTCATTGCAGTCTATAACAAAAAAAACTTAACACTGCCATCTCCGCCAAACTCTCTTTCCATTCACCTTAAACAGGTTCCCTCTAGTATTGGCTACTGCCGCCCTGAGAGAAAGATGCCAGCTGGCCACCCAATCTCTACACTGTGCTTCCCTGTTACTTTAACAGGACCAGTTTGCCCGGTTAATGTGAAAATGTAACCAACCATGGAAGTTCAGTGATCCCTGCAAAACTTGCCAATTGAAGTCACAACACTCGGACAGAGCTGAACAAAGGAATGAGGTACAATTATTAAATTAAACTCCCATTCAGCACAGGAAATTAAGAAAATACAGTTTCAAACCATCCAAAGCAGTTCACCCCATTAATCCGTTATGGAAAGTAATGTACAAGAAATATTTATTCTCACAAAAAAGTTTGTAAATAGTGGATATATTTCTTAAAAAATATTAATTGCATCTGATGAAGATTCTTAAACCTAATGTTTGTAAACTGAGAAATATCAATATTCATTTTCAACTCAACCATCATTTATTTGCATTCGAAGGAAACTATAGCCAATGCAGACACAACATACCCATTTATGTTGAAGTCACAACACACTGAGCTATTCGTCATTGGCTTTATCAAGCCTTTAGCGAAGGGATTCACCTGATCTGTCAGGCAACCAAAGAGTTTTATTTTGAGAATGTCACCACCATCTGGTTTACCAAGCAAGATCATTTTGAGAAGGAACAGTTGGCTAGTTGACAAACAGTGCCCAAGCCTCAATGACAGCAATCATGGAACCTAACAATTTTAAGATACACTAATTGAGAAGGCCAACATATTGTACAAGTAACCACAGACCATCACAACAGAATAACATCCAAGACAGCCAAGCTTTGGCTGTGAAATGACAATCCATGGTGCCATAAACAAAAGGGATTAATGCTTGATCACACCAGGAAAAACAGCTTTATCAAAAAGAATGAAAAAGCAACATCTTTATCCTTCACCCCTGATTCAATGGATGTGAAGGAAGTAATTTCATGGTCTCAATAGAGTGTGGATTTGCAATCCATTGCCCTGGAATATTTTCCAGAAAAATCTACATTTTTTTGCAAAACCTTGCAGTTTGAAGAGATGAATCATGTAACTGGATATACTACAAGTCAGAATGTGGCTTTGGCAACCAAGAGGTTGGGGAATTGTCAGAGGGAGGAGAAAGAACTCACATTGGCTATAGTCCAACCAGGACTTCATGGCATCAAGAAGTGGTTGATAAATGTAGCTCACAAGTCTCCAAAATGAACAGGGTCGTATTTGCTCCTCAACAATACTTCAAGCATTCATTATTATCCTTATGTATTTGTCCACAGTTATTGAATTCATGTTTAGATCTGTCTACCAAATCAGCCACAGACATTGAAAAAGTACAATCATTTCAAACTCTCACCACTTTTTTTTTGGTTGCATTTTCTTTCTCAACACATTACTTTATAATGCTCTCTGTTCTCACCCACATTTATGCACTGTACTGTTTTAGATGTAGCGCGCCATGGTTTACGGACTGGAATTTCTGACATCTACAGAAAATGTTGTCTGCATTTTAACCCATGCCAGTTGGCGGATTCTGTACATTAGCTGGCTCTTTTCTACCTCTTTAAGGATCCTTTTGGAGGAGCAGATAAATTTTAAACATGAAGGATGCTCATATTGCATCCAGCTGTTGGATATACTGTGAGAATGATTGAGAATTTGCCATCAAAGATCCATCTCCAAAAGCAAAAATCAAGGTCTCAAACACAACAGGCACTTTATGTGCCAACATGATGTCAAAGTGCTGCATATATTATCAGTAACAACATTGTTATACACCATTGCTTGCACAGGAAGAAACTGCACATCCTCTCAGGAGAAAATTCATGAAGACTGAGGAAATATAAAAGGATGTTTACAATTGAAGATGAAGCAGACAAGTACTGAATCTCTATTGCAGGAGTGGACAAACTATGACTCCTGGGCCAACTGCAACCATTGACAATTTTTAAAGGAATATGGCCTGTTAGAACAGTCTCTAACAATAAATTGCACTTTATGTACATTCCACTTCTTAGTTTCAACACTTAATATTGCTGCCATTCTGAACAACGATGGAGACCAACTGCTGCAATGTTGCTCATCGATTAAAGTGTTTACCTCAGTTTAAAAAAAAGTTTACAACAGTTGGACAAACTTGGAGGAACCAAAAAGATGGGAAATAGCAAGGGAGTACCGAAAATTTCAGACACAGTGGGAAAATGAATAACTTTTCCTAAAAGTCAAGGGGAAGTGTGTTTATTTGATTCACAAGAACTCTCAACTTTAATAGCCTGTCCACAGAGGTACACACTGCATCATAATTGTTAAGGTGGACAATTGGGCTAAAAACTGTATTCACTGAGAGTTGTGGAGGAATGATGGAGACGGTCTTTCTTGATCTTTTCTCTTGTTCTTATTTGGAAAGTAAGTTTTTTATGTTGCACTGCTTTTTGAATGAGAGTTTTTAAAGTGTTTCATTGTAGTCATTTAAAATTAAAGAGCAGCAGATTCAGAAATGCTGACCTTAATATGTGAGCAGATAAATGAACTACTGTAATACTGATCAGTAGTGTTGTTTAGTTATTTTGATAGAAAATTAAATGACAATGACACAGGGGTTTTCTCATCTAAAAACACTATTTTTTCTTGTAACATTACTGCCAGGCTTAATATTCTTTGACCAGTGACTCCTTGTGTTTTTCTATATGCGGCCCACAACCTAAAATGCTTGGCAGTAACTACTGTATCTACCAGTATTTCCACCTTCAGCTCTCATTGCTATTGTACACCTTCTGTCCCTCTCTACACCATTTATTGCATGAACTCTCGGTTTATTGATCCTCCCAAAATGCATCACCTTATACTTCACAGGATTAAATGCCAACTGCCTTTCCTCCATCTGTCTTACCAACCGATCAATTCCAGTCAGTGGCTGAACACGACCCACTTCATGATCAATGTCATTGTCACTCTATGTCAACTGCTAACCATAACTAATCATATCCCCCAAATTCACATCCAGATTGTAATAACCAACACCAAGGGTCTCTGCACCAATTCCGGAGGCATGCCTCAGGTGCATGTTTCCACTTGCATAAGTGACCTTTCACCATCACCTTATTAGAAAGATAATTTCAGATCCAATTTGTCAAACTACACTGCAGACCATACCCTTTGTAACACTCTCCCATGAGGATTTTGTTGCTGACTTTTACTGCATGGAAACAGGACCTTTGGCCTAACACAGTGGTTTTCAAATTTTTTATTTCCACTCACATTTTTCTTTGGCTTGGCTTCGCGGACGAAGATTTATGGAGGGGTAATGTCCACGTCAGCTGCAGGCTCGTTTGTGGCTGACAAGTCCGATGTGGGACAGGCAGACACGGTTGCAAGGGAAAATTGGTTGGTTGGGGTTGGGTGTTGGGTTTTTCCTCCTTTGTCTTTTGACAGTGAGGTGGGCTCTGCGGTCTTCTTCAAAGGAGGTTGCTGCCCGCTGAACTGTGAGGCGCCAAGATGCACGGTTTGAGGCATTATCAGCCCACTGGCAGTGGTCAATGTGGCAGGCACTAAGAGCTTTCTTTAGGCAGTTCTTGTACCTCTTCTTTGGTGCACCTCTGTCTCGGTGGCCAGTGGAGAGCTCGCCATATAGCACGATCTTGGGAAGGCGATGGTCCTCCATTCTGGAGACATGACCTACCCAGCACAATTTGATCTTCAGCAGCGTGGATTCAATGCTGTCGGCCTCGATGTTGGAGATGAAGTCATTCCAATGAATGTTGAGGATGGAGCGGAGACAATGCTGGTGGAAGCGTTCTAGGAGCCGTAGGTGATGCCGGTAAAGGACCCATGATTGTGTGTTTATCCAACTGCATGAAAACCAACAAGGTCAGATACAGCAATGAGCTCTCTGAACCCTTCTCCATTAACAATGGCGTGAAGCAAGGCTGCGTTCTCGCACCAACCCTCTTTTCTATCTTCTTCAGCATGATGCTGAAACAAGCCATGAAAGACCTCAGCAATGAAGACGCTGTTTACACCCGGTACTGCACGGATGGCAGTCTCTTCAATCTGAGGCGCCTGCAAGCTCACACCAAGACACAAGAGCAACTTGTCCGTGAACTACTCTTTGCAGACGATGCCGCTTTAGTTGCCCATTCAGAGCCAGCTCTTCAGCACTTGACGTCCTGTTTTGCAGAAACTGCCAAAATGTTTGGCCTGGAAGTCAGCCTGAAGAAAACTGAGGTCCTCCATCAGCCAGCTCCCCACCATGACCACCAGCCCCCCCACATCTCCATTGAGCACACAAAACTCAAAACAGTCAACCAGTTTACCTATCTCGGCTGCACCATTTCATCGGATCGACAACGAGATAGACAACAGACTCGGCAAGGCAAATAGCGCCTTTGGAAGACTACACAAAAGAGTCTGGAAAAACAACCAACTGAAAAACCTCACAAAGATTAGCGTATACAGAGCCGTTGTCGACTCACATACCACTTTAAGTAATCCGTATGCCATTGGTGCTCTGTGATTAGTAAGGGATTGCTTAAGGTGGTATGTGATGGGAAGGAAAGGTTGAGAATCACTGCTCTAGACCCAATTGTTACTGAAATATTTTGCTTGAGAAAAATTGTGATTGGCCCATTTCCTTTGGAGTTATGAAACTGAGCACGTAACGAGTCAATGAGGTACGATTAAAACAGTGGTTTTCAAACTTTTTCTTTCCACCCACTGGTCAATAGTCATTAGTGGAGATTACTACACTCTTCTGGGGACTTGTATGATTGATGCCCGTTTGAAACAGGTGGGTAACCACATCCTGCTGTAGTGACATCCGTGAATACCTTGATAAGTTGGTTGGCACAGATTTTTAATACTTGGCCAAGTCCTCCGTCCAGGCCAGATGCTTTCCTCGGATTTACTCTCCTGAAGGCAGCATGAACGTCATTCACAGATACGAGCAGGAGGGATCATCAGGAGACATGGGGTTGTGAAGGGGTGGTTCTTTGCTGTTACGGTCATAAAATCTGGCATAGAAAACATCAAGTTCTTCTAGAAGAGAATCTTTGTCATCTGCTATTTTACTGGATTTGGTTTTTTTTAAAAAAAACAAGTTTATGGCATTTAGGCCTTGCCACAGATGTCTTGTTATTTTCATTCAGAATCTCCATTTCGCCTGGAAGATAGCTTTCTGCAGGTCATACCTGCTCCATTGATCTGGATATTTTTTTCCTCTCACCTTACATCTATGCCCCTCATGATTTTACTTTCCTTTATAGTCATTCCTCAATCTCCAGTATCCACGGGAAAAAAGTCCCAGTTTATCCACATAACTGAAGCCCACCCTACCTGATAAAGTGCTTGTGAATCTTTCCTGCATGCCTTCCACTTTACTGAAATCCTTTGCTGCGCAAATAAACTGCACACAACTGTCCAAGTTCGGTAGCAGAACATCGAGCATTATCATGCTGAGCTCTGGTGCTCCTCAGGGTTGTGTGCTCAACCTGCCCCTGCTCCTGTTCACGCTACTGGCCCACGACTGCATCGCCAGATCCAGCTTCAACAAGAACATTTGACTGGCCGAGTTTCTCCACCATTGTATTTTTACTATTGATAAGATGAAATTTTGTCTGGCCTTCAAAGGGAAATAAAAAAGAATCTCAGGAATATTGTGATGTCATTATGTAATCTGACAATAAATTTGAACATTGAACATTTCCAAACATTTGATTCTGTAGTTAGCTTTTGAAGCCAAAAAAAAAAAAAAAAAAATTGATATAGTTTTAAATGGCCTGGAACATTTTCTTTAGTGTTAGGTCACATTTCAGGAAAGATTAAATCCTTTATTAGATAATATTATTCTTCATTGACAAACTGATGTTCATTGTCTACCAGCAAAACAAATAGGAGATGCTGTTTATCCTTTGCAACTGGAAGCTCAACTTCCTCATCAGTAGACCTCAATAAATGCACTTCCTCCACACTGACCATCAACACAGGGGCATTACAAGGCTGTGTGCTTAGCCCCATGCTCTATTCCCTCTACAGGCACGAATGTGTGGCCAAGTTTAACTCCAACACAATCTATAAATTCACTGACAGCACCACTGTCATTGGCTGAATAGCAGGAAATGTGGGATGTAGATCAAGAATCTGGTTGTGTGATGCCAGAACAATCCTGCTCTGAACATCAGCAAGATCAAGGAGCATATTATGGACATTAGTAAGGGGAAACCATACGACCACATGCCTGCCTTCATTGGCATGACAGTGGTGGAGAGGGTTAACAAGTGTACATCGGAGGATCTCTCTTGGAGGCAGCACATCTAGGTGACCTTGAAGAAGGCATACCAATGCCTCTGCTTTCTAAGTCCAAGGAAATTTGGCATGTCAGCAAATAATCCATCAGATCTCTACAGGTCTACTATGGATAGTCAACAGATTGGTCCCATCATGGCCTGATTTGTTTAGTGCCAGGCATGCAAAAGACTTCATAAAGTGACAAACTTAGCAAAATCTGTCATGGGCAACACTGAAGTCATTTTTGTGAGGTACTGCATTCAAGAAGGTGACCAACATTCTAAATCTCATCACAATCTTTTCTCACTGCTATCTTAAGGCAGAAGTACAGCAATTCTAGGTTCAAGAACAGTTCTTTCCAGGTTCTTGATCTTCCTAATACTTCCCTAAACCAAGCTATAAACTACTTAGTGACATCAAAAGATCTATCATGCAATACTGAAATATAACTTTTTTTGCACCACTGTAAGAGTGTATATTTATTTAACTATCCTTTACATTTATTTATCTGTTTCTACCTCATACCATATTGTGGTGATTTAACGTAGTTGATATACCTCACATTCCTGCGTGGCTGTAGAAATAAGAATTATGTATGTGTATATGACAACAAAACTCTTATTTCATTCATATAATTTCATAGAATGCCAGTGACTACAGAAATTGCCTAACCTATTCAACAAAATTGGTCCAGGCTCTTCTGTTATGCATTTTGCAGTTTACTGACAGCAGAGGAGGCATTTTCTGGCCTTCCCTCAGCACATCCTGTCCACAGCAAACATCAACCACAACCCTTTCCTCATTAATAACACCACAAAAATGCTGGTCTCACAGCATGCATAGGAGGTTAAGGTGTATATATATTTATCCAACATTTCGGACCCAAGCTCTTCATAGTTCATCATTGTTGTGGATGTCAAGTTTCTGCTGGATGAACTAACTCTGCATTACAAAAGAGGGAACTCCTGTGTCATTGAAATGGGAAGGGGGGGGGGGGGGGAAGAGGGAGAGGAGAAGAAGGGGAGAAAATGACACTATATTCAAAAGAAAAATGTCTGTATGTATTTTGGTCAGTATGGTTTATAGTGTGAAAAATTAAAATTAAAAAAAAGGAAAAGTTAGCACCCTATTAATCACAATATCCAGAATATTAATGATTGCTTGTCCCTTTCCATTAAAATTGCAAACAGATGATAACTGTGGAATTATTTGGAATGTATTGCAATCCCAAGTTTCACTTGATTTTTTTCAATGCAATACAAATTTTTTGAACACATTTCAAAACTGGGCATACCGAATTATATTCAATTGAACTAAAAACCCTGGTAAGCTTTTAAATGGTGGAAGGAAACTGGAACCACTGGAGGAAACCCCACACAGGCACAGGGAAAATGCACAAACTTCTCCCAGAAGATTCGAACCCTCGCTGCTGGAGCAGTAACGTGTTGTGCTAACTTCAATGCTAACTGTGCCGCTCCTAATGCAAGTTTTAGTCAGAAACCTATTTGTTATTTCTCAAGATTTGTCATTTTACTAAAGAAGATATTTTTTTTATGATTGTTTATTTATTTTGGGAAAAAATGTAATAAACCAAAATATGGAGGATATAAAGAACCATTTTATTTGAAATATACCATCAAAAATTTAAAAGCAAATATTTACAAACAGCAGAAACATGTTCAGGAGATAAGCTATCTAACAAATATTTGATATGTGTAGAAGGTTCAATGGTCTGTTTTTATTTTCACAGATTTTCATCAGATTTTCATCTGCAGTTACACCTACCATCTCTGACCTTTGTGCTGTGGAATAACACAGTTCTCAACCTGAGATAATAATTTAACAGATCCCATTGTTGAAACTCCAGAATCGCAATGAGTGCAGCAGTTTAAGGAGGAGGCAATAAATATTATCTTGCCTAAATCTTTTACAACAACGTCTGGACAAAAATATTCCATGTTAGCCACTTTTACGCATTTTGTCTTTTACAGTCACCACATTCATTTTAAATCAGCATGGAAGTCATTTACATGGCAAAACGGGAATAAATTCACACAAACGGAACACCTAATACACAGGCCAGATGTAGATGGAATTTAAATTTAGGCTTTCTGCTCAACTCCAATGATCTAATGCTATAAAAATGTAATAAATAGATTTTAAATATCTGAGGCAGCAACTTGTTTCAAATTCCATACTATGAAGATTAACGAGATGGAGATGAAAAGACTTCCATTTGCCACATACTTGAAGAAAAGACAAATTCACAGACGAGTGAATCAAAGTTTTACTGAACTCAGGTTTTACAGCTTCTTTTTATGCATGCATTATGGATTTGGATACCTTTTCTTTACTAGTATCTAGGCAGTAAACGCTGGCAGATTTAAAGCAGCAAGAATGGATTTTTGAACTTATTCCAAACTATTGGGAAGCTTCTGGTTGAAAAGATTCCCCCCTCCCCCCCCCACAACATCTTGCAGCATTAACAAAAAAATCCTTTCCATTTTCTTTCCCTATTGTGGCTAGAAATTCTGAGAATCTCTCAGTAAATGAGCCACATCATTGCATAATGAACAACTATTTAAACTGCCCACAAGATGTTGTGGAATAAAATCTTGAACATTGCACTTCTTTTTAGTGTTTACTGCATTGGTGCAGATGATATGTGCTGGCTGAAAGCATTAAGTCAGGTAGTTAATAATGTGAATATGATCCATGGTTGCATCTCAAGAGAAAGCAGGAAAATTTGACTTTACCTGGAAGCTATCCTCCCCAGTTCCAGCAAGCACAGGCACACTTCCCTGGGTTGCTTATGAAGGACTGAAAACATAACACACAAAGAGCAATTAAGATTTAATAACAAGCATAAACCAAACTTTACAAAGATCTACATGTTCAGCTAGTTATCATATTTTTGTTATTTTACAACTTTTGGTATTCAATCATTTGAAAATAATTGTTTATTCTATGTATAATAAATTTGCGATAGGGATTTTGTAACTAAAATTTTTTAGTTACTCTAAATCATTAAAGATAAAGGTTTCATTATTATCACATAATACTACATTTAGAATGTAACATACATGAAATTCTTTAACTTCGTCTACCACAAGAAAGACAGAGTAGCCACTTTATCCAGCACCCCTCACATAAATGAGGCCCCAGCAAGGAACAAACTCACAGCCCCTGGTTTACAAGGCCAGTGCTCTAACCACTGAGCTATCAGAGCCCCATTATGGATTTAATCCATTTTCTCACATGGATCTGAATCCAAAAATAGCCAAATTTCAATGGCAATTTCCTTATATGACAATAACTGCTCAGGTAAGGAATTATTTATTATCTGTTCAAACTATAGTTATGAAAAAGTCAAGAAAGATGTATGTAAAATATTACATATGATTTACAGAGAGAAAGGAAATATTGATAGACCCCCATAGGGCAAAAAGAAATGACCTACTTCCCTTAGCAGCAAGGGGTCAGAGATTTACAGTAACTGGTTGATTAGAATATGAAAAAAAAGAAATCAACCAGAATTGTGGCTTCTGAACATGTAGTAAGGCAGGGATCTTCAGGAACTGGGAAAGTACCTCCGATACTGCCTCCACAACTTCTCCAAATTTACTGGACGACCAAGCAAACCAAGATCAGTGCCCTCACCCAGATCAATAGCTCTAATACAGTGCTAAAAGTGGTGTGATAACTTCTGCACAAACTTCGCAATGAAAATTACTGTCATGTCATTCTCATACAGTTTTTTTGCGGCAAAGTTTTGGAAAATTCCTGCCATATTTGTGTTAAATAGAGTACCATATTTGATGGCATATAGGACACCCCACCCCCCTTTCCCAACCCCCAAAAACCATCTCAGGCCCTATATGCGAAAGTACCATTTTGGAGCCTCCATTTTGGGCACCAAAATTCAAATGGAGTGGAGGCTTTCCTCCGCAGGATGGTGACAGGAGGAAAGCACTCAAATTACTCACTCAGCTTCAAGAAGCCCACGGAGGTGGTGCGGCTGTCCAGGAAGCGGGCCTACAGCTTCGTGGACCACCTTCCCTCAGGTGGCCCGTACTTTCCAGAGTCGCCGCTGCCACTTACTCTCTCCCTTGGTACTTTGAGGGGACGTTAGGCCCTCGCGATCAGGCTTTGTTCGACGAGCACAATCCCCAAGCAAATTAAATGAGGCGCGGAAGCAGGTGGCAGTGAGCGAGTCGCCTGTTAAACTCAGTCCAAAAGGCCACTCACTGCTATTCACCTCCCATGCCTCATTCAATCTGTTCGGGGAGCTGTGCTTGTCGAACAAAGGCTCAGCATGGAGCCTGATCACCAAGGCCCAGAGCTCCCCTCAAAATGAGCAATCTGTTGTTTGCTCCCTGGGCCCTTCCCATTGTCCTGGTGACCAGTTTCTCCTTCCCAAGCCCCAGCATGCCTGTCAATCAATCAGCATTTGCACAATGTGGGGGGAAAGCAACCTGAGCCTTGGCATGCAGTGGGCAGGAGGACGTGTTGCTGCTGTTGCTCTTATACGAGGAGGCTTCGGCATCTTGGCCATGCAGGGCTGGAAGGTTTCCATCGAGATGAGAGAAGGTAAATACACTAAAACAATTTTTTCCTGAAATCTCGGTTTAAAATGGGAGGGGGGGAGGGGGCGGTGGTGTCCTATATGCCATCAAATATGGTAATTTCCTGACTGGAGAGCAAGTAATAAGTTATGAAAAGTGTGAAACTATCAGCAATTCTCCAGGCATTAAAGTTTGAACCTTGCCCCCTTGCTGCAGACTAGATGATGCATTTTTTAAAAATATTAATGTAGAGATACAGCACAGTAACAAGCCCTTCTAGCCAACAAGCCCATGCTGCGCAAATACATCCATGTGACCTACCAACCCCATACATTTTTTTGAAAATGGGAGGAAACTAGAGTACTCACAGCAAACCCACACAGTCATGGGGAGAACGTGCATCTTCCTTCCAGAGTCAGATTCAAACAAGGGTTACTGGCGCTATAACAATATTGTGCTAACCATTACAACTCTGCCACCCATGCACCAACATAGAAGCATTGTCAATTGGAACTAATGCAATCACAGAGAAACAGGGTAGTGGCTGCTTCACACCAGTTCAGAAGAAAGTATCAAACTAATATTTACTTTTGGTAGTCTGAACACAAGGGGCATCCTAGTCATAGAGATATACAGGCCCCTCAACCATGTCAACCAAGGTTCCTTTCTGAGTAATTCAGAAGGCGATACAAATGTGGTTTATATTAATTGAATAAATTCTATTGGTCTAAAAGCCTGCCTCAGGGAAATACCCAAGTGAGGAGGAGGCAAGCACCAGAGTGATGTGCACCCGGATGAAGCCATCTTGGTTTAATGGCTCCTCATTTTTTTCCTTTTTAAATAAACCAACTTACTTGCTACTCTGGCAAAATCACTTCCAAATCCAAGTGGAAGAATCCCAATCTCCTCTCCATTTAGATCAACCCAAATTACTGATAGGTTCTAAAACAGCCACAATGGCATTAGTCAAGAGCCTAAAACCCATTTTACACAGTACTCAGCAAAATAGCCATCCCTAATAAGATCTGTTTTTTTTTTAAAAAGTATTCATAGATCACAAGATATTAATTTGGAAAATTGGGCTTCACAAACTTATTTTAAAAAAACATGCAACAGAATCTAATTTCTACCCTGTGGTGTTTCAGAATGGATTAAATTGTTCCTTGCCTTTTATAAGCAGCTGACCATTTCAGAAGGCAGATGTCTCAATTCCTTGAGAAGAGTGTTTCCTGGAATGCTCATATCACAATATTTTTGTTTATTTTGAAATCTGACATGAATATTTCCAATATTTTGTGCATCGTGATATAATGTTTATGATCTTTACAATCAAACAAAATTGCCCTGATTCATCTAAAGAAATGCACTAATGGAATATTTCTATGTCCTCAACTAGAAGTGAACAAAACGAATCAGTGTTCCAGTTTTAGTCCATGGTTCCCTGATATTTTACAGAACAACTACGTACACCTTTAAACTGAAAATATATTTCAACACTTGAAGAATTTATTTAGAAATAATTTTAAAAATACACTCAAGTTGGATTGTACCCAAATCCACCCAATCTAAAAACGGAGTTTTTAAAACTTTCTTTTTGCTTTAATCGAACACTTCACACTAACTCATTGCAGGTTAAAAGTGGGGGGGGATTAAAAAAAATTCTGATCAAAGAGCTCCTTAATTAATAACGCAAATCCCAAAAGACTGTTCTCTGTGGAATTCAAGAGCTTTAACACACATTTGTTTCACATGCTGATGAAAAACAAGTGTTGTATTATACACAATAATGAACAAAAGGTGGCAATTCATGAATGATATTGTTATGGAGTTCAATTGAAAGACAATTACAACACCAACGATACAATATTATGATATCACAGACAGCATTCTAACACTGACTGAGGTGGAACCTTCATAAAAATTCCTGTTTCAGCTCTTCTTTTGTCATGAAATGAAGAAGGTTCCTTCCACTGGTGGCGCATCCTAAAAAAGCAATATTTGAGCCAATAGTGTCAAAAGCACAGATATTCATCTTTGATAACATTTCTCTGGAGATCACCAACAGCTTTATTTTGCTTTAAAGAATGTCAGAGAAAAAAAAAGTGATAAGTATGTCAAGCTGTCAGTTGGAAATAATAGTGCAAAACAGTGCCATTAACACACAGAAAGTGCATATCAGTTACATGAAAGATAAGGATTGCAGTCAGTTTTTTTTCAAGTGACCTTTTGTCTTTCTCTCCCCCCCCCCCCACCCCCCCCCCCACTCCCCCCCCCACTCAGAAAGGAGGTCACTCAGCAGAACACAGAGGCTCGTTTATTCCCCAGGCAGTACAGATAGTGTATTCATCCAACTAAATAGGGCTTTTGAAAATCAACAGGGGTACCAATAAAACCCACAGATGAAACACATATTGTGCATTTCCACATAATACTTCCTTCGAAGTATTCTATGATAGATAATCCCCAAACAATACATTATGATGTAAACATATTTAGTTACGTACCCAAACCTTCAGATTCAAAAAGGCACGTATCATCTACCCCCACTTCCCTGCACCAGGCTAGAAAGTTGGCAGTGTTGTCACGAGCAAAGAAAGAGCCTGAAGGGGCATTTGCTTTGCAAGGGATCTTCTTCAGAAGCAGACTCTGTGGATACAAACATGATAAGAGTTCAGTAGACAGGTAAATCAAGAAACCGCTTTCATCGCACTTTTGTTTCAATCTTTTACATTATAAATTACTACATTTAAAGATAGGATTTGTCCATAATGGATTCTCAAAGCTTGCTGCAGAATCCCACAATTCTTACAACATTTCATGGGGAAACAAATCGGCTGCCATTTAAATCTTCAGGCAGAGTTGCGATGCATCCAAAATACCATTCTGACAAGTGTGGGAAGAGTTAGTTTTACTGAGGTTGGAGGAAATCTTCAGACAGGGACTGCAGCAATTCACCTTCTCAAGGGCATTTAATAAGGCAATAAATGTTGTCCTTGCAACAACAACCACACCAAGAACTGGATTTTTTTTTAATTAAAGAATTAACTTAAAAGTCTTAGTTTTCCCTGATGGCCTAGCCTTGATCTTTTACCTCAAACCTGTGACAGGGTAGATTTTATTCTAATTACGCAGTCTACTTCACTTTTCTTGGTTGCATCAATATAAATCTGCCAGCTGTACTCAATCAGCATGTTAATTGTCTAAAAAATTGGCTGAGAAAAAGATTTTGTGATGGGAGATCACAACTTAAAGGTTGGACAGGAAAAGCTTGTTAGGCTGTGATGAGAGAATTAAACAGCTTGCCTGGACTCATCATTCATGAGTTCCACCTGCTTATACTTAAATGATCTGGGTGGAAGCCAAACAAGCCGACCCCTCACACCATCAAGCAGAGTGGGTTCGATGGTGTGGAACTAACACAGTGCTCCGCACCCTGAGCCCTGTTTCCAAAACACTTCCTTTGATAGTACATCACCATCAAAGATTAATGAACAGTATTAACATCTGCAATAGTCAGAGATGGTTAAACCTATTTAAAATATTGCAAATATGTTTTAACAAATTAAAATAACCAAAAAGATAAATATAGTAAAAAATATACTAAAATATTAAAAAATAATTAAAAATTCTAAAAGGAAATAATTCAACCACCAACTTGCACAACCTTTCATCCATGGGGCTGGCAAGTCTTTGTTCATTTGTCAATTCTCCCTGGTGTAAAATGAAAGACCAGGTGCAAATTACATCACTACTCTATCATGGGATCTATGGGGAGTTCAGTGGTGGAAGGGATGGAACAATGTGGCAACATCTGACCTCCAGCTCTGTTTGGACCTCCTTTCTCTGCATCATAGTGATTCCCAAAGACGAGCCAGTGGTACCTTTATGAATAGGCAGTTATTAATCAATTCCATTCACCTCTGTGACTTTCTCTACCACTGAAGGTGAAGTTGTTCTTAGCTTGCATTCTCATGCACCATGTGTCATTTATTCTATATCAAAGACAGGGTTAAATTAATATGCAACCACTGTTATATTGTTCAAGCGAATTTGGGCATATTTCTATCCAAAAATCTCTTGGACATTTTTTTTAAAACAAATTGGACTAAAATTATATTCATTCAGTTTGTAGAGAAATCATAAAGGCCTATGAAACATGTTTTCAAAGATCAATATGATTGAGGTATTTAACTAGTGTCCCATTAACTTTTGATGCAATGATTTTAGCCACATATTGGATCTTGTCCAGTTAGTTTTCAACTGTTGTAGAAAATCAACAGCATCAAGGGATTCAGTAATTTTCTCTAATCTTTAACAACTTAGTGAAATTAACAAACCTTCTAATATTTAATCTAAGCTGCTGCATGTGGCCTTTAATTCATACTGTTCAAATTTATTTTGTCCACAATCTAAGTCATTTCAGTTCCATCTCTCTGTTTCAACTGAGGGGGAGGTAGAGACAAGTCTTGTTAATGATAATAATGCATTTTCCAGAAAGGTATTATGATTCTGAAGGCATATCAATAAGGAGATCTTTAAAACAGAGTTCTAATTTATCAGCATTTTTAAAAATAAAGCAAGAGTACAATATAAAAAGTAAAATTTGAAATATGGGTTCATAGAGGGAGACAGATTGGTGAGCAGAAATAACAAAGGAGATGACATGAGATTTGGAAAGGATTAAACAAGTGGTTCTCAACCTTTTTCTTCCACTCACATACCACTTTAAGTATTCCCTATGCCATAGGTGCTCTATAATTAGTAAGGGATTGCTTAAGGTGGCATGTGGGTGGAAAGTAAAAGTTTGAAAACCACTATTTTAATTGTATCCGACTGACTTGTTTCATAACTTCAAAGGAAATGGGCCAATGACAATTTTTCTCAAGCAAAATATTTCAGTAACAATTGGATCTAGAGCAATGATTCTCAACTTTCCCTTTCCATTCACATACCACCTTAAGCAATCCCTTACTATTCACAGAGCGTAGGGATTACTTAATGCAGTATGTGAGTGGAAAGAAAAAAGGTTGAGAACCACTGGGTTAAACACAAAATGTTCACAGAGAAAATTCACTATTGAGAAATAAATAAGGAATTCCAAGGATGGGCATTGAGAGATTATTGACAGATAATGCAATTGAAAGTAAGGAAGTAAGAGAGAATATTAATGGAAGGTTAAAGCTGAAGAAGGTGAGGTAGGGATATGAATGAAGAAGAGGAAGATTGGGCAAAGAGATATAACTGAGTGAAAAAGAAAGTTCAATTAGATGAATGAGATCTGAATCAGAAGGTGATGAAAAGAAATGTGGGGTATCATTTTATGTGACAAGTTTAGAGGTCATTTATATTTTACATGTAAATGTGGGAAATTGTGATAGAAATACTAAAATATCAGAACATACAACTTTAAAATAATGACAGTTAATCTAAACACCCACAATGCACCCAATGTGTTCATTTAGTTTTAATTCCTATTTTGTCCAGGAGAGATTATTTGCAATGTGGTAGAAATGCTATATATGGATGTATTTTTGTTTTAACTTGTTCCCTTATATCTTTATTTGTTCACATTTACAATGGGAAATAGTCAGTTACACATATTCTTTCCTTAGAGCTCAAATTAAAAGTGCCACTGGGAAAGAATTATTATTACAAATTTCCATAATTTCCTGTAATGAACAAGAAGAAAACAATTAAATATAAAATAAGGCATTTTTTGAAAACACAATGGATCATGTCTGCTGCTTATGTAATTGAACACTTCTGTGAAATACTTGTTATCAAATTATCACTAAACAAATACTAAACCTCAGTAAATTGCATAATATGTGACATTTTAAAATATCTTTTAATATCCTGTAAAATGCAAGTGTCACAGATTTTGTAACATGATCAATTCTTGGATAGTTTAAAATTAACTGTAACTGGAAATTTACATGAAACATCAAGAGTCCATTAAGTACAAAATTACTTACTTCAGAACAGACAATATTTGATGAGTAGTTCACATCCCTAGACACCCTTGTCTAAGGTGACTGACTTCAGTGCATTATCTATCCTTTTGCTTATCTTCCAAAATGATACTTTGATGTGAAAATATTTCTCCTTGTGCTAAAGTTTCCACTCTCCCTCCACCCCTCAGTCCTTTGACAATGTTCACCCCATCAGTACCCAAAGAGTCTCTTATAGGTTTGATTTCACAGGCTCTCAAAATCAAAAATGTTGCAGCCATTGAAGATCCTCGATGACCTTTTTGCTTTCACACTTTATGGTAGTTTAACCCTTATCTCCCTCATACAGAATATCTTCAGCCATTCCAATCCCATTCCTTGCAGGCCTATAATCTTTTGAACAATTGTTCATATCTCTATGTCTTTGTCAACTCAGTGATCCTAGCTTGGCTTTGCTTTCAATCTTTCTAAGTAACAAGCATACAAATTATTGCACCATTCCCCATAGCAGAAAAAATCTAGTTCAAATTATTAATCATGTGTTGTAATGTTAATATGCTACTTGATAAATACTGCACGAAAGAACATTGGTCCAGAGCTCACTACTGGTAAACCTTACTCATGGCTGGCCTATGTTTAAGTTTGATCCTTCCCCAGATTTGTTGATATTGTCTTGCTATTCAACGCCAAAGCTATTGTGCATCATTATGGGTGGGATCATAATAATAAAGCCCAGTCCTCAAAATATGAGGATAAATAACAAATGGCTAAACCAATAAACCGGATTAGGCAAACCTCTTGGTCTTAAATTTGTGCCATACTTGTCATTGATTTTGTAAACTCCTGACATTCAAATTATTTTAAAAAATATAGCAGAAATCAATTGAAATAAAACATTTTAAAATAAATAATTGAAATACTTTAAATAAACTCAATTAAATAAAAAAAATATTAATTATACCGATCTCAGTGACGTGTGGGTATTCTTCATTCAAATGAGGGTGAAACACAAAAGTGCAGAAGCTGTGAGTAGGGTAAAATCACCGGCTGGAGGAACTTTGCCGGTCTCACAGCGTCCATAAAGATATACTACCGATGTTCGGGGCCTGAGCACTTCTTCAAGGTACAGTACAACACCGATTATCCTAAATCAGATTATCCAAAATCCTCATTTATCCAAAACTTTTTGATGCCGAAAGATTTATCTCATTTTCGTGAGAATTAAGCATTATTTCATGTTTTAATAGCCTTCCTTTGTTGTTGTTTCAACACTGTTACAAGTGATTTGCTGCTGCTTCAGGGCTGTTTTTTTTAAATGACCAGTTATCCGAAAAAAAAATGTTTATCCGAAATAGGCCTAGTCCCAACCATTTTGGATAATCGGAGTTGTATAGTAGAAGCAAAAAAAATAAAGCCTGGAGATATATGGTTATAAAGGGGGAAGAATGAGAGGGGGAGGAATCCAGACCAAAAGGTGTTAATTGCATATGATAAAAGGGAAAGATGAGAATTGATTTTAACTCTGTGAAAGGAGACAGACGGAAAAGGGAAGAGAGACAGAGAATAGGGGGGAGGGGTGGGGAGGGAGAGAAGTGGGGAGTGCTTAGCAGAAACCAGAGAAGTCAATGTTAATGCCATCCAGTTGGAGGATATCCAGATGCAAGATGAGGTGTTGCTCTTCCTCAAACTGTACAGGAGCAGTTGACCCAGTGTAACCACTGGGAAATTAACAATGAATCACTGGACTCTGAAATCACCAGTGAAGAGAGGCCATCAAGTTCAGAAAGTCTCAGTGCAGCTTTTTCAACATTTCACAGCAATAAGCAGCCAATTTTAAAAGCAGAATACTCAACTAATATTACAACAATGTCACATTATGTATGGTAATAAAAGAGGCACTGTTATGTAAGTTGGAGGTTATTAAGTTCAAGATTATTTATTCATTACCTCATGATATTTATATATCTGTAGAGCGCGTTGAAAGAACCAAAGACTTGTTGATCCAAACCAAGGCTTTTATTAACAAAAAGACTGGAGCATATCACATGTAGGTTGACCAGTCCAGAATGACCTGGTCTGGCTAGGAGCAATCCTTTAGGACCTGCCAGTAAGTGTAGCTACGCTCTCAGCCAATCACAGTCATCCTACACTACCATCTGTACATATACACATTGGTGATAGAATCTGTTCTATCACAATATCCAAAACCAGTAGAAATAAGATGCTGTAAAAAATTAATTTGCCATTGGAATAAAATAAGAAAAATGTAATGTATAATCAAATTAATCTGTGGAAATGACATTTGTATTGGATTATTACTTTCAAATATCAACTGTGATCTTTATTCAACCGAGACAGATTCTAGTCCTTTGGCAAAATCTTGGGTATCAGACAGATTAAATGGTTTTTATTATTTTTGTATCATATGTATGTTAGTTGTAACATTAATTCTGTGCAAAATTCCTTGAAGAGAGTGGTTGAATCAAATTCCAAATTTGCTAGATTCCCACTAGGTTAAACCATGTTCTATTTTAGCAACTAAAACACTCTGCATCCAAATTTTCTCCATTTACCAAGACTGCACAAGCTGAATCACATAACCAGTAAATTGTACTGATATGCAAATGAAACAGGTTGATGGGTATCATTGAACCACAGACACTGGCACATAGTCCTGTGCAATTTTGATGACAACCAATGTGAATTCTGCAAAGAATAAGCCAGCTCTTTGGAGTGGAGTTCCACAATTCTTCTGAAGTGGATTATGGGACAGCCATGTGTCGAGATAAACTACTGCCTTATGAATCTGACCGATATAGAATTACATTTAATGTTGAAGATGTTAATGATTTACATGAAGCAAAATGATCAAATCACTTAAAAAATATACACAAGTTAAAGGAGAGAAAATTTTGATGGAATGCAGTCATGCAAGTTATATAACAGAATTTTAAACTATTGCCCAGTATAATCTCTCAAGGAGCAGTGCTGATTTAGCAAAATATTTGGAACAAATTATCTTTTCATTAACACAGCAATTAATTCTTTTGGTTAATGAAATGTTTGCAAATGGCTTCTAGCCTGGTATGGATATCACCAAATTAAAATGCTGTCTACCGGTACAAGTCTAATTTTGACCAATGACAAATGACATTTCTGAGCAATGAAACTTAATTTATTTGTCCAATAACACTTATAGCTAACCTTCTGTTATTGTATACAGGACTAAGCTTTTAGGTAACATTATCACAACCTGTATCGCAATCACTCCCAAATAAAGCACGAGTCAAAGACAACAAGGCAACAAATTCATGATTATAATTAAGAATCAGTTAAATAAAATATGGAAGTTCAAAATGTACCCTGAATTGTGTAAAAAAAAAAAATCAAGAGAATTCAATAATTTACTTGCAGGTTTTGGCAATGAATAGTCAATGGTAGCGTTTTTCAACAGTCAATGGGTAGTGAAAATTATAAAATTATAAATTATAAAATGAAATGATAGCGGATAATAAATGCCCTTTTAATGACTGAGGTTGACAGTGACATCAATAAAGATATAATGACTTACAATACAAATTTGAAATTAAGGACACAACATAAAATAAAAATTACAAGAAAAGCTGAAACAGATACTGAAACTGAAGAAATTTAGCAGCTGAATCCTACTCAGCGCATTTCCACCCATTACTATTCATAATAATCAATGTTGAATTTTCACACAAGTATAATCAGTGACCATGTCTGTTCATGGTCCCATGCACTGCCAAACTGAGACCGCCCACAAATTGGAGGAACAACGCCTTACGATCTGCCTGAGCACCCTCCAACCAGATGGCATTAACGACTTCTCCGGTTTCTGTTAGCCCCCACACCCCTCATTCCTATGTCTCCCTTCATTCAGCTCCCCACCCCTTGTTTCTCTCTCTCTCTCGCCCCATCCATTTGACTCCTTACCTCCAACTCCGCAATTACAGAGCAACTCCCCCTCCTCTGATCAATTTTCAGCTTTTTTTCCTCTTGTCTTCCTATCCATGATCACATATGGCCTCTTGGCTCTTGATTTGTGCTCTTCCTTCTACCCCCTTCCCTCCTCCCCACCATTTTTTTTTTTAAATTCAGGCACCTGCCTGCTTTTTGCTCATACCTTGACAAAAGGCTCAGGTCAGAAATGTTGGGTATATATCTTTGCCTCCTATGGACACTGTGGGGCCTTCCAAGATTCCCCAGCACTTTTGTGTACTTAACACAATCACAGTCTCTGCAGACCTTCTTGTTTATATGTGATGTATTGGGTCAACTTTAACTCTAACTCCAAACATAATGATGGAAATTATATTTATGAACTTATACCCATTTGGTTTCTCAACATCATAATGTTAGTTTTAATCCCAGTCTTGAGAAATGGGGCAATTTATTATTATATTGAAATCACTGAGGTTCAGGCATGTGGATTACTCCCTAAACATCCTATTTATATGTGATGGATTGAGCTACTTTCTCCCCTCATTTTCTTGAAGCTCATTTTGCTCTGTACGCTAATGGCTCATTCACCTGTTCATGTTGCGTGGCAAACAGAATGGCTACCGATACATCCCTATCTGGGAAAAGAAAATGAACTTTTCTAAAAGACTTGAGGTCAAGACAAATTACTTAGGCACCTGGCTTACTACTCACTATAGACTTTACTGATTTTGACAAAAGCTAGAGAGCACCAACCCTTTTAGAATTACAGCAACAGCTGTTGGAAATTAATCAGTGGTGTCAGTGATCACTTTAAATAGTGATAGTGAGGTGGTTATTTCCTGTTATTAAAGCTACGCATTCTGCTGTCTGTAATGAGTGATAGTTGCTGAAGCATTGAGCTCAATTTGCCCAGCTCTGTCATGAAACCAACGTTGCTCAGTTTTGCACACTCTGAATGCACATACGTTCATTTTGTCCTTGGGATGGCATTCAGCAAAACGTGCCAGGGCTGCCTTCACCATTATCGCTTTAAACCATATAACAAAGAGGTACATTGGAGAAAAAAAAACCTACATCACTGTTCGTGAACTCTCAAAAAACTATTCTCTGAACAGTCAACATTCAACTAACCATAAGGCTGTTTTCAAATTCTGTTTGATTTATTCCTAATATAGAACATATTTTTAACTTATTGTTTCTGGGCCAGAACTTAAAAAATGTCAGTGAAGATTTTTAATATGGTGGGGGAAAATCACAAAAATATTTCTGCAACATTTCCAACAATAATAAAATTTTTAGAACTTTTAATGTTCTTCAGAGTGTACTTATAAGTATAGATGTGCGTATGTGTTCAGGACTAGAAATTGGATTTCCATATATATATATATATATGGACACACACACACACACACACACACACACACACACACACACACACACACACACACACACACACACACACACACACACACACACACACACACACACACACACACACACACACACACACACACACACACACACACACACACACACACACATATATATATATAAAATCAACGAGGATTATGCTCCATGCTGGCCCCAGGGCATTTTGTACAAGTTCTGCTAGTCTTTGTGCCTTTGGAGAAATCAGTTATATTTGTTTCTCCAAACCAGAAGCACAAGTGATTTCATTAGAGCTGCACACCTGCAGAAACGAACTACTGCTAACAGATTTCCTGATTCCACTTCCAAAAGGGAAGCTGATTACAGAATCCAACCATTGCTGCAAATCCCAGTTCATGGTGCAGTAATTATGGCAGTTAAGACATGACAGCAGACACCCAGTTTCACTATCATCTTTCAAAATTTTAAATGATTCCTACACCACCCCCCATCTATTATTTAAGAAAGTGGGGAGAGTAAGTGGGAATGTAAACAAATTTTCAAACTAAGTTGATTTTATTCATTTTAGTAATTTCTGGACGACTGTTTATTGGTGCAGTCTTTAGCAAGTAATATGCTAATATTATAGGTTCAGTACCCCTTGTCCGAAATGCTCAGGACTAAAAGAATTTTAGATTTTTTTCTTCAGATTTTGAAACAACAAATAACAGCAGGCTTTTTGAGTGCCGACATAACCTCCCCCCCACCCCCCCCCACCCACCACCACCACCACCACCATCCTGCTTTGCCCCGACGGTCCGTTATCAGTCCCCATACCGATCCCACCATCCTGCACTGCCCCGGCAGCCTGCTACCAGCCCCCACACTGATCCCACTGTCCCATTCCCCTCAACATCTCACGACCAATCCCCACACTGATCCTACCAACCCGCTCCGCCTCGACAGCCCACTATTAGTCCCCACACTGATCCCACTGCTCTTAGGCTTATCAAGATATTTAAGGTTTGACCAAGTGAGATCAGGTGTGGGACATTTGGCAATGGGTGACGGCCATCATCACCTACTTCGGCTTGTTCAAATTCCTTCGCATGCCGTTCGGGCTCAAGAACACCACTCAGACATTCCAGTGCCTCATAGACTCAGTGGGCAGGGACCTGGATTTCGTCTTCATTTACTTAGACGACATCCTCATTGCCAGCAGGGACTGGGCGCAACACAAGGCCCACCTGCGCACCCTCTTCTCCTGGCTGGCCGACTTTGGCCTCACCATCAACCCAGCCAAGTGCCAGTTTGGGAAAGAGTCCATGCAGTTCCTGGCCCATACCATCACTGCTGAGGGAGCCACTATCAAGTTACGAAGGTTGCCGCTATCAAGGAGTTCCCACGTCTGGACAATCTCAAAGGGCTGCAGGAGTTCACGGGTATGGTCAACTTCTACAACCGATTCATCCCGGGAGCTGCACACATCATGCAGCTGCTATTCGCCCTCATCGCAGCCATGCACAAAATGCTCACCTGGACCCCAGAGGCCTGCAGTGCATTCGAGGCCACTAATGACACCCTTGCGAAGGCTACCATGCTTGCCCACCTGCACACTGACCTGCATGTGGTGCTCTCTGTCGATACCTCTGCCACAGCCATCGGCGCAGTCTTGGAGCAGCAGGTGAACGGACAATGGAAGCCTCTGGCATTCTTCACCCAGCTTATCCGCCCACCAGAGCGCAAGTATAGCGGTTTTGACCATGAGTTACTGGGCATGAACCTGGCGGTGTGGCATTTCCACTATTTCTTAGACGGGAGGACTTTTACCACCCAGGCACTCGTGATGGTAAAAGACCCCTGGTCAGCCCACCAGCAGTGTCACCTCTCCTTTGTGTCGGAGTTTACACCGACATTCGGCCCAAGGCGGGGGAAGGACAATGAGGTCGCTGATGCACTCTTGCAACCAGCCATCTGCGCGCTGACGCCCAGCCTAGACTTTGACCATTTCTCCCGGGACGAGGAGATGTGAGCCTTCAGGACTGCCATCACGGGCCTGCGGTTCCGAGACCTCCAGACTCCGAGCGGCGGAAGCACCATCCTGTGCAATGTCTCCATGGGCACCCTGTGGCCAGTGGTTCCCCAGCAGTGGCACAGGCAAGTCTTCCACATCCACGACCTTTCACACCCGTCCATCAGGTCCACGGTCCAGATGGTGGCAGAGCGGTTCGTCTGGCACAGGCTGCGGAAGCAGATCGCAGGCTGGGCCAGAACATGCACCCATTCCCAAATGTCCAAGCTACACAGGCACACCAGGGCACCCGTGCAAGAGTTTGAGCACGTCCGGGAATGGTTCAGCCACATTCACGTGGACATAATCGGGCCCTTCCACATTTCCCGGGGCAACTGTTACCTGTTCATGGTGGTGGACCGCACCATTCATTGGCCCAAGGCGATCCCAATGCCGGACGCCTCCACAGACTCCTGCTCCCGAGCGCTGTTGCACGGTTGGGTCACCCGGTTGGGCATTCCGAATCACGTCACCAGCGATCGGGCTGCCCAGTTCACCTCTGTGCTCTGAGCACAGCTTGACAAGAGGTTGGGGATCGAGCTACACCACACCATGGCCTATCATCCGCAGGTCAATGGGCTGGTCGAGCGCCTGCAATGCCACCTTGTCAACACTTATGGCCTGCCTCACTGGTCCCGACTGGGTGGACAAATTGCCTTGGGTGCTCCTGGGCATCCACTCCACACCCAAGGAGGATCTGCAGGGGTCATCAGCTGAGCTGGTCTACGGCGCACCGCTGGCACTTCCTGGTGAGTTCAACAATGCGCCTCACAATCCCCAGCGGTCGCCGCACAAGCTGCTTCCCCACATCCGGGCCCGCTTGGACTCCTTTGCACCCCCGCCGCTGCCCAGACACAGCACACAGCCATCTCACGTCCCCAGTGAGCTGCTTTCCGCAGAGTACGTTTTTATTCGGCGGGGCCTGCCCACGGCACCTCTGCAGAGACCTTACAAGGGGCCGTACAATGTTGTCCAGCGTTCAGGGTCTATGTTCAGGCTGGACATTGGTAGCAGGCGGGAACTGTTTACTGTGGACAGGCAGAAGTCGGCACACCTCGACCCCACTGAACCAGTAATTGTGGGCCAGCCCAAGAAGCGAGGCCACCTAGCTAAAAAGGACATTGGTACCAGTTCTGGCGGGGGGGGGGGGGGGTGCTGTGTGGCGGCACACCACTAGGCAGGCGAACCGGCACCGCTTGTAATCCACGCAGCAGGGCAGCTGGCCAAAATGGCACCGTCAGAGGTTTCCTCTTCTTCTCATCACAGGGCTCAGAAGCCTGTGCTGGGGGACCATGTGATGCCTGGGTGACATCAGCATCCCCCAGTGCAGTTCTCAGCCAGGTCCGGGCTGGGAGTACAAGTCCAGCCCAGCAGCCTGCAATAAATCAGTTCCGCTCACTGAGCTCAATCCGTCTGGTTGTGTGTTCTTTCAGTACCAGTGTAGCTGCCGCTACATTATTATATTTTAAATTACCTTTTGATATCCCCATATGACTAAATATTCACTGTTTCACTATCCCACAAATGCTGGCCAAAGCACTTGTGGCGGCTCACCCACACAACAGGCGAACCAGCTCGCGGAGTCACGGGCAAGTCCGTGGTAGATCTGACTATGATAGCTCTGGGCACGGGGCAAGCCTGCAGCCTGGCGGCTGATGCCATTTTAGCCCCGTAGATCATAGCGACTGCTGAGAGAGGGTTCTTAAGCATGCAGTTTTTGAATCAGTTGGTTCAACTCACTTTAGCTTGCTGCGCGGCTAGCGTGACTACGTGCTAATTTATGTTCATCACACAAATCCTGATATAATGGAGGATGTGATTTAAAGGTGCTTAGAAAATGCTAGTCGACATAGATTAATGAAAAGGAAATCATGTTAAAGTTATCTGTAACTGTTCTTTGTGAACTTATCTGGTAAAGTGGATGATGGGAAATTACTGAACAAATTCTTGGAAGGCTTTTGATAAAGTTCCACATAAAACATCTGAGCACAAAATTTGGGTAATGTACAAGCAGCTATTTAGAGTTGTTTAGTAGGTAGGAATAAACCGGGTCCTTCTCATGTTTCTAACCTAATGGAGAACAGCACTTGACCTGCAACTATCAAAACCTTTTGTCATCATTCTCACTGGAGGGACCATAGAGACACAAAGCATAGAAACAAGACCTTCTTCCGACCAAGCCAACGTGAAACCTCAATCACCAATTTGTACTACTCCTGCATGAATCATATTCTCCCCATATTCTCATCTCCCTTCCCCCACCACACCCCCCCCCCCCCACCACCAGATTCTACTACTCACCAACGTACTTGCAGTAGCTAATTAATTACTAACCCACATAACCTAGGGATGCAGGAAGAAATCAAAGTACCAAGAGGAACTTTATACAGATACAGGGAGAATGTGCAAACTCCATACAGAGAGGGCCCAAGGCCTGATTTGAACCCTGGTCCCCTGCAGAAAAGCTGAAGGAACTCAGCAGATCTTGCACCATCTATTGGAAGATATACAACTAACATTTCAGGCCTAAGCCCTTCTTCACGGTATGAGTAAAAAGCAGGCAGGTGTCTGAATTAAAAGACTGGGGAGAAGGAAAGAAAATGGAGGGGGAAGGGTACAGACCAAAAGACAAAAGGTGTTAACAGGATTATGGATTGTTGGACAAAGAGAGAAAAGGTGATAATTGATTGGGGGAGGGATGTTTGGCTCTGTGAATGCAAAGCTGGGGGAAAGGAGAAGAGAGAGACAGAGACAGAGACAGAGACAGAGACAGAGACAGATAGAAAGAGTGGAAAAAGAGACAGATACAGGAAAGGAAATATAGGGATAAATGTGGGAGGTCAATGTTAATGCCATCCATTTAGAGGATCCCCAGATGAAATAGGAGGTATTCTTCCTCCAATTTGCTGGTTATCTCAGTCTGGCAGTGCATGAGGCCAAGGACAGACATGTTGCCAAGGAAATGGGGCAGGGAATTGAAATGAATGGCCACTGGGAAATCCATGCTACTGCAGCAGACAGAGTAGAGGTGCTTAATGAAGCGATCTCCCAGTCTGCATCTGGTCTCTCTGATGTAGAGGAAACCACAACTGGAGCACCACACACAGTAGGTGAGGGATTCACAAGTGAAATGTTGTTTCACATGGAGGGACTGTTTGGAGCCTTAAATGTTGGTGAGAAGGCGCCATGGGTGCAAGCAGAGCACCTCCTCCAATCACAGAGTAGGTTATGAAGGGGGTGATAGGTGAGAAGGGAGGAGTGAACAAGTGAGTCATGGAGGGAGATTCAGATTTATTGTCAGAGTACATACACGACATCACATACAACCCTGAGATTCCATTTTACTGCAGGCGAGGCAGAATTACTGTTAATTGGGAGTGCAAAAAAAAAACCGAACACAGCTTAAAATGTAAATAAACAAAGAACAGTGTACAGATAACTAATGTAAACAAATTGACTGTGCAATACAGAGAGAACAAAAAGAAAATCAATAAAGTGCATGTAAAAGTCCTTAAATGAGTCTCTGATAGAGTTTGTCATTCAGGAGTCTGATGGTGGAGGGGTAGGTGCTGTTCCAGAACCTGGTGTTACGAGTCTTGTGGCACCTATACCGCTTTCCTAATGGCAGCAGCGAGAACAGAGTGTGTGCTGGGTGGTGAGGTCTTGGATGATTGCTGCTGCTCTTCAACGGCAATGTTCTATGAAGGTGTACTCAATAGTGGAGAGACTTTTGCCTGTGATGTCCTTGGCTGTGTCCACTGCCTTTTGGAGGGCTTTACACTCCGGGAAAATCGGTGTCCTGATACCAGACTGTGATGTACCCGGTCAGCATACTCTTCACCACACCTCTGTAGAAGTTTTCCAGTGTTTATGAGTTATACCAAACCTCTACAAACTCCTGAGGAAGTGGAGGCACTGACATTCTTTCTTTACAATGCCAATGTTGTGTTGGGTTCAGGAAAGATCCTCAGACAGTGACTCCCAAGAAAATAAATTGCTTACTCTCTCCACCTCTGATCCCCCAGTGATCACTAGATTGTCTCCCTGTGGAAGGCGGAGAGTGGAGGTGGTCGTGGGATCACGTAGTAGATGGCAGAAATGGTGGAGGATGATATATTGGACGTAGAAGCTCGGGGGTGTTAGGTAAGGACAAGGGGAATCCCGTCCTTGTTGCGTGTGCTAGACCGAGGAGGTCAGTGCAGATGTGCAGGTAACAGAGAATATGTATGTGAGGGCTGCATTGATAATGATGGAGTGAAAGCCACATTGTTTAAAGAAGGAGAACATCTAGGATGATCTGCATAGAAAACCTTGTTGTGGAAATCAATGCAATAGAGATGGAGGAACACAGAGAAAGGAATAGAATCCTTACAGGGGAAAGGTGACAAGAGGTGTAGTCCAGGTAGCTGAGTGATCAAAAAAGGAGGGTGTTACTGGAGGTGGACCATGTGAATTTGAGTTTGAGATGGAAGTTGGCAGCGTGAGTGCATGAGGCATCACCAGAGTAGTCGTTGCTTTAGTGGAGGATGAGACGAGTTGAGAAGCCTTGCTGGATGTAGCCAACAAAAAGGCAGGCACAGCTGGGGCCCATGCAGGCACCCTTGGCTACCTATTTGACTTTCAGAAGTGAGATGAGTCGAAGGAGAAGTTATTGAGAGTGAGGTCAAGGTTTCTGTTAGTACCCCCCCCCCATCTATTTCTATGTGTCATTTCCTCTAGCTTGTCTCTATTCCCTTTTCCCTCTTCCTCCTCTCCCCGAGACCTACATTTACAGAGCTAAACAACCTCCCCCCAATTAATTCTTATATTTCCTCTCTTGTCTTCCTATACATATCCAATTAACACTTTTTGTATGTTGGTTTGTACTCCTTGCCCTGCCTTTTCTTTCCTTTTCCCCGGTCTTTTAATTCAGGTGCCTATCTGCTTTTTGTTCACAACTTTGAAGAGCTCAAGTCCAAAACGTCAGATAAATATCTTTACCTCCTACGGACGCTGTGAGACATGCCAAGTTCCTCCGGACTTTCTGTATTTTTACTACGATCACAGCATCTGCAGACTTTCAAGTTTGATTCCATTAGCTGCTCCATTTTGCTGCCCAGCTATAACATTCCCAAGTCTATGTAGGAGTGTGAAACCATGATAAGAATGCATACAGATTTCATGAAGATAAAGACAAGCTGACTGAGAGGGCACAACAAGGCAGATGGAGAACAATGTGATTAAGAATTCGGTGATCCAAATTGGGTAGAAAAGGCAGAAATGCCAAGTAGTTTTTAAATAGTGAGAGACTGGCATCTGTGTGTCCTAATGCACGTCCATAAAATATCCAGAATGCAGTAGGCAAAGAAACTGTGGCCTTTACTGCATGACAAATTTGAGTAAAGCTGAATTATTACAATAATAGTGTCTTGGTGAGACCACACATGGGCTACATTTTTTCATACCTCGAAGAAGGGCTCAAGCCTGAAATGTTATTTATATATCTTTATCTTTGCTCTAATAAAGTATTGTGATTTTAGTACACCTGGGCTATTGTGCATAATTTAGATTTTCTTTCCAAAATGAAGATCTACTTGCTATAAGAGAGGGCTACAAAGATTCATCAGCATGCTTCCTGGGATGGCAGGCTATCAAATGGATAGAGAATGATTAGCCTCAGCTGAGGATGAGAAGAATGTATGTACCCTACCATCTACAACAGCAAATTTAATAGAGTTTTCTGTAGTCAGAAACTTTTTTTTTTTAAGTTGGAGGAAAAGATTCTTCAGTTTTGCACAGATTCTTTCCCGAACGCTGGCATAATTCCTATTGTAACACAAGTGGAAACCATCTATTATCTGAGAACTACAAAAGCTATCGGTTGGTCTGTGGAATTGAAACTCACACTGCCTCATTCCTTGTGATCGGAGTTAGTAGGACACTGTCAACAAAAGTTTAGCAGGCCAATAGCAGCCACGTTTTAGGATTTTAAACGCAGCCCATTTTCATTTATTACCATTCTCATTCTTCTCCTACCCTACTACTGCAAATGAAGCATGAACAGTGTCTTCATGATGGCCGGGTTATGCTGCAGACTAGTGATTACTGAGTAGCTCAGCATCAAATTCTCCTAATGTCAAACAGATCTATACAACTTTCCACACTGATTGGTGAAAGTATTACCATTTGAATGTGTAGTAACCATCATTCCAAGCAAACTGGCATACAAATTATAATACTCTCCAATTTTGTACAAATATGCACCTCTGTTGGGAAAAGGCAAATTGACTCTATTATGTTTTCAATTGTTTAGAGATCAGAATTGAATTTCACTGCCCCAGTTAAGAAAATTACTTCTCCAGATGGTGAAGGCAGATTGAGAAATTAATGTCTTCACCACGTGTAAGTTGTTGCTTGCCTCAGGAAAGCAGGATTCAGAGTAAGGTGAAAGGTCTGGCTTAACTCTAAATATAAAAAAAACTATTGGTAGACCATCAACACATTTAAAAAAAAAGAGTGTAATGTGTCTGTGCCTTAAGAATGCCAGAATACAGATTTAAGTCTGTCATTCCTCATTCAGCGTGTTTCTAATTTCCACCATGCCACTACAGAAAGGCGCAAAGTAGAGACAGGAGTTTCCCAAAAGGAAGAAAGAAAAGTCGGAGAAAGAGTCAATTCCTCTGGCCTGCTTCACAGGAACCAACCCAAGGGATACATTTGCTGAGGTCTTGAATAAAATCACCTGCTTGCCTCCTTGCTGAAGTGACACATTTAACAGCCAAAAAGTGAAAAGTAGATAAAGTATACTACAAGTGAGACAAATGGAAAATTGTTCTAAATATAAATGTTACTGAATAATTTAAAAAAAATTGACATGTTACAAAGTATTTTCTTTCCCGATAAGTTTAATTCAAGTCCACAGACGACTGGCCAGAATTTTAAAATACAGATATCCTGAGTAATAATGCTCAACACTTCAGCAAGTGAGAAATGTGGCGAGTTCTAATGCAGAGGTAATCATTTGCAATGGTGAGAATACTTTTGCATCACTTTACATCTAGCATCTCTGAAATGATGTGGGGCTGGGCAAAGATCATTGATGAGGAGTTATTTTTCTGCACTATATCCAAACTAAGGAGTGGTTTAAATTATTGCTACTTCGAAGAATCCTTTTTAGCTTAATATTACCCGGTCTTTATCTCTTCTGTATGTTTACACCGAGCAATTCTAAATGCCTCTGTCAAACCAACAGAATTATTGTATAAATCTCATACCGAGCTGCTAAAAATAAAAATATAGAAAGGAAACTGCTGGGTGGTGAAAAACAAACTGTTAGCTTCACATCTGGTTACAATGGCTGAGATATATGTATGATTTCTGTAATTAGGAATGAAAATGGCATGAATTATTTTAACCTCAATTATCTGCCTGCTACCCGGAAAAGCATATCCATGACATTACACTGAATAATGTTCTTATGTCCTTAAGGAAAAATAAAAGTACCATTTTTATTTACCATTATGAAAATTATTTTGCTACATTTGAAATTGCATTTAATTCCAATTTAAAAGAACTAGAATATAGAATTCCATTGTGTGATTTTCACTGCTCTGACAGTTTTGATGTTCAATTTCACCTTTGTATTCAGAACTCCATAAGGTTTATGGTTTTCAGGTTTTTAAAAAACCTGAGTGCTTTCTTGCACTCATAAGAGAAATGGATAATCACCAAAGCACTTAATAACTAATGGGAAAATATTAGCTTAAATCTACCTTTGCAAAGTCTTAATAGAGTTTCCAGCATGACAATTTTTGGTCTATAGTTTTGTCTATGCTAGAAGGCAAAATACGATGTAGCAGAGTTAGTGCAGCAGTTAGTCCAATGCTATTACAACGGTAATGACCCTAGTTCGAATCCAACGCTGTTTGTACCATCTTGTTGTGTCTGCATGGGTTTCCTCCGGGTGCTCTGGTTTCCTCCTACCTTACAAAAACACATGGGAGTTGTATGGGGTTGTCTGTTAATTGGTGTACTTTTGGGGTTACAGGCTTGTGGACCAGAAGGGTCGATTACCATCTTGACATCTAAATTAAATTTAAAAATGAAACAAGTCTGAAGATGCAGAGGCTGAGTGCAATACACACATGTGCTGGAGAAACTCAGCAGGTCATGCATGTATGACAAAGGAACCCAGCCCGAAACTTTGGTTCGCCTTTACTTCCTATGGATGCTGCTTGACCTGGTGAGCGTTTCCAGCATTTTCTGCTTCACTATCCACGTACAATTTAAATAAAACTGGGGTTTAATTTTGGAGAATATCATGATGCCTTAAAGTTCACAAGAATGTTAATATAATATTCGGTCTTCAAATTTTAGATAATAATTATCAGCTAATTAAAAGTATCCACAAAGCAAATGCAAATTATTACAAATATCAATTCAGTGGTGTTTGAACTGCTAATTTTCAGTCCTATGTCACAGACACCCAATTGAAATAAAGTTAAAACAAATCAAATTTTCTAGAAGCAAATTATTTTAATCAATGTTAATGAATCAAAATCAAAATATCAGTTCCTTGCCTGTCAAAATGTTAACGTTTATAAGGATTACTGGAATAGATTACAGACATACCTTGGTTACTTTGCTTTCACTGTGGTTTTCTTTGAATTTTTCTTGCAACGTTTGTGCAAGTTGGCAGAGAAGTGCTCCATTATCCAGCTTTTCCATGAAGCTTTCTGCAGTAATCTCTTTCCCTTGATGTTTAAAAAAAAGCCAAGTTAAAATAAGGTAAGAATAAATTCTGTAACATCCAAAATTTTTCATTTGGTTATGGTAGGGATTCTATGATTTGCATTGGGTAAAAGCAGGTCAGCAGCGATCCAATGATTCCATAGGGAACTGCCGACAAGTGGCAGTGCAGACATCAGCATGCACTAAACTTCTA
This sequence comes from Narcine bancroftii, assembly GCF_036971445.1. Taxonomy (NCBI): domain Eukaryota; kingdom Metazoa; phylum Chordata; class Chondrichthyes; order Torpediniformes; family Narcinidae; genus Narcine; species Narcine bancroftii. The sequence continues at coordinate 296,444,472 of NC_091469.1, read as the reverse complement.
ATATCTGTGCACTTTGTATCAGATCCTTCAGCTTTGCAGCGCACACATGTTGGCACATTTACTCGAAATTCATCTGTTTAAATGGGGATGCTGACCTTCATTACAACATTAAGATTAACAGAGGCTTTTATGTATCTTTTTTATTTATTTCCCTGAATATTTATTAGTAAGTTACAGAATCAATTTTCAAGTAAATTCATAATTTTTAATTGAAAATAATGTTGAGGTTTTTTTTTAAAGTTCAACTGCTCTTAGAAGTCTTTGACAGCCTGGTTGCTTATTACGCACCATTCCACTTGTGGAACGGCTGTAGCCCAGAGGTTATAAGGTTGTTGGGAGCTGCCCAACCTCAAAAAAATGGGTGTGACCACAGGGCTAGCTCCCAGTGGGACACAGAAGTTCGACTGAGTATGATCTAGTTCATCATAACAATTCTAATTGTTTAATAAATTTTATTTCATTAAACATGATTTTTCTATCACTAATTCAGCTATCTACCTTTAGCATGCAGATATGGTTTTAATAATCCTCTACCATAATTGCTAGAAAAGGTACTTTTCTAAATTAATTAAAAGGACAATACTTACTTAAGGAAAATAGATGAAATTCACATTGTAAATTATGTCCCATTTGATAACGCCTATATTGGTATGACAGGATTTTATAATCCAATGTTCCTTTCCAATTGATATTTTATTAAATATTTCTCTGTCTGCTGTAATTTGCTTAATAATTCATCATTTAACTAATACAATAATATTTCAAAATAAAGTTGATAATTTTCTTACTGTTCATGATCTCAACTTGGAGAATAATTGGAAAGTGCAGACTTCCTCCATGGAGGCTGTTATCACTTGTTTATATTCCAAAATAATCTTTTCCCAAATAGCTGATATTGGTACTAAATCCTTCCAATCTCTGCCACTCCAAGTTCCCATGGTACCTTCTTGAGCCCTAATTTTCTCAACATTTCTCTGTTACTCCAACCCTGGAGTTCCCTTTCAATTGCTCTCTCCATGACCTCCTCCCAACCTGCTTGAAGAAACCCTCTGAACATTTTTACATCTTGTACTCTTTTGATCTTGATCTCAGCTCAGTTTCTGACGGCTCTTTTCCATTGTGCTTGCCATCCATTTCGGCCTCATGTTGATAAAATTCTCCTTTCAAACTTACTGGCACTATTTAAATTGGAAGATACTGTTCACATTATTAAAATCACTTTGGGAATGGATGAAACAACAGCTGAATGTTGGGTTTACAAAGTTAAATAATGCAATGAGATTTTACAACAAGGTGATTTACACCTTCTGAAATAATCCAGCAAAAGGGTTTCTGCACAATTAAAACACTGGGATACTTCAAGCCAAGAGCAATACTGTATTTCAAACTTTGCAGCTTGTAATAATGTTAACATCTTTCCAAATCATCTGTTGAATTGAGACACAATTCAAAAGATTAGAAAAACACCAAGACCATTTATCTGGGCTAAGCATCAAATACCAGAACAAAACCAGAGTCTACATAACATAATTATCATGCTCACTGGTACCGGATTCCAAAGTTTAGATTACCATGGTAAAAATTAGTTAAGCTAGTCATTATCATTATACGTACTTATTAATAAATATCGCATTTCAGTGCAGTCCCGGCCATTCAGCCCATGTTGTTGTGCCGTCATCTTATCCTTCCCTACCTCAAACCCATAATCCTCCATTTTTCACATCATATTCCTATCTAAGAGACTTTTCAACGTCACTGTTGTACCAGCCTCCATCACCTCCCTCACCAATGAATTCCAAGCACCCACCACTCGCTGTGTGAAAAACATACCTCCTGACATCTCCCCTAAATTTTTCTCCACTCATCATAAACCAATGCCCTCTGGTATTTGCTACTGTCACCCCAGGAAAAAGGGCCTGACTGTTCACCCTATCTATGCCCTCATAATTTTTTTTTATACCTTCATTAAGTCAACTCTTATCTTTCATTGCTCCAAAGAGAAAACCCTAGCTGTGTCAACTTTGCTCCACGACATTTCCTCCAATCCAGGTAACATCCTGGTAAATCTCCTCTGCTCTCTCTCCAAAGCACCTACATTCTCCTATAATGAGGCGACCAGAACTGAATATAATACCCTAGGTGTGGTCTAACAGTTTTATACAGCTGAAACATTATCTCATAGCTCTTGAATTCAATCCCCCAACTAATGAAAGCCAGAACACTATATGCCCTTGTAATCACCCTATCAACCTACATGGCAACCTTGAGGGATCTGTAGACCTGGACTCCCAAGATCTCTCTGTTCATCCACACTGTTTAAGAATCTTGACATTAACCACAAGCCCTTCTTCCACTGGCATCCCAGATAATTGGCCAGGCAGTGTCCCGGGATAGGAAGCAGTCTGTGCTATTTCCACTGGACCACCACCTTTAACTGGGACACTAACTGCTTTTTCACTGAACACAATTCATCCCTGGGGTTTGGAGAGCATCTTCAAATAGAATGGAATGGATGGAAGTTGTCCTTTTCCCACTGGTTTAATCAGCATGCTGGTGTCAGCAGACGTCAGGGATCTGAGTAGGGGTATCCCTGACGTAATTTGACATCATTTGATGCCGGAGTGCCGATTTTTTCCCATTTTCTACAGGACCTTCAACTGGTTAATTCCCCATTAATTCCTGACACAAGATGCCAGTGGAAAAGGGGCTAAAGACTCCACCTTTCATACTGGATTGACGTGGCATATGATAGATATATGTTTAGATAAGAACAATTGCAAGAAAAACAATCATTGGTTCCAAAGATTTGGGTTTGTTTTTTTTAAAACAGCATAGAGTTTTGCTAAAAAGTGGTAAAGCGGAAAATGCTTTACTAACTTTCTGAAAATCAAATCTTAATCTGTTTCCTAGAGTTATGAAAAAAATCTGCCATGAGACTACACAGCAAGAATAACATTTCTCATCTTGAATAAGTACATTTCTCAGTGCACATTTCTGATTCTCTTTCAAGTTGAATGCCAATACAAACATTGCCGAGAAATAGAAGTAATAAATTTTAACATTTGGACCTATTAAAATGTCACATGTGTTATGTATAGATAATCAACCACTTTGTAACTTTGCATTTCCATACTTTCACAGATAATTTCAAGATACTTCTATCTTTAAATCTATTATTTTTAATTAATGAACATTAAAGTTTATCGGTGTTTAACTAACTAGTCTTGAGCCTTTTCCATCTATATAATCAATGAAAAATGTTTAAAGTGTCAACTTTCAGCTGCCTGCAATTCAATCCTGCAAAAGGTAATAAAATTTCTTACAAAGGTGGATTTTATCATCAAATAAAGTCCAAACAATAATCAGTTCACTTGAAAAAATCTGACTGGATATATATTCATGTATCAATAAATATCATACAACAAACACATCATTACATTTTTCAGATATGGTCTTCTTGTCATAATTTTACAAAATTTGTGCTACAGTTTAATATATACAAATTATTTCAGTCATAGCTATTAACAAACTTCTTCCCCAACTCTCAGTCAAATTCAGTTTCTTCAAATAGCAAATCAATTTCCAGTTTCCAAAAATTGGTCAATTTCTGAAATTCTGAAAGGAAGCTGCAATGTGCAGATTTTGGCTTTAAAGGTCATTAAAGTGAGGTATAAAAGGAGTTTTATGCTGGGACAACCAGCATTGATATGTTTGTTTGACATCTGACAGGTTAGGTTGATGGACTTAGATCAGAAATGATGAAGTTTAAATGTCTGCATGGACTTATCATGATGAATAACCCATTTCAGGCCAATGCTTCCTATCAGGTCCACCAGGTCAAGATATTCGTGCTCTCCCACTGGAGTGCTAAATCCAGAGGAAGAGTGGGTAAATGGGTGCACCAGCATCTTGCAATGCAGTCAGATATACAGGATAGGAAAGGTTTAGAGGGATGATAAAAATCCTGGAACTCCTTCCTTCGCAGCATTGTAGGTATAGCACATGTCAAGGCCTCTATTGGTTGAGGGCAGTTCACCAGTCACAGAAGCCCAGGTTAGTTTCTGTGGTGCTCTTTATAGAAGGTACTTATTGTAGACAAGATCCTTCAGTGGCAGAGGGAATAAATATTTAAAGTAATAGATGAGGTCCCAATAATGTGAACTGCCTAATCCCATATGGTGTTGAGTTTCTCAAGTCCTACTGTAGCTCCACTATTCTAGGACTGTGGAGAGTATTTATGCTATTTTCTTTATTTCAATTTTTTTGTTAATTTAGACATACAACAAGGTAACAGGCCCTTCTGGCCTATGAGCCTATGTCGCCCAAATATCTCAATTAACGTACAACCCCTGTACGCTTTGAAAGGTGGGAGGAAACCAGAGCACCCATGCAGACAAAGTATCAACTCCTTACAGACAGCACCAAATTCAAACCCAGATTGCTGGCACTGTAGTAGCATTGCACTAATTACTACGCCAACCATGCTGCCCTCTATGCTAACCTTGCTTCCCAATTCTTTCATCCTCCTGAGTCATAGTTGGTGGAAAGGATTTGGAACATTAAAGGGCCTATCTCATTGGCCTGGAGAATAGGTGACGACCTGGTGGCAACTCAAGTCTCTTTCTGTTGCGGAGATGTCTCCGCGACGTATCCTGGAGAATAGCCGGGTCTCCGGGGAGTCGTGGGAAATTCAAAAATGCTCAATTTTTTTGGAGACTTTTTCCAGTCCCCACCACGTCTCCGCAAAGTCTCCATCAGTTGCGGCGACGTCGCGGAGACTAATTTTGTCCGTGACTGGGGAGACATCTCCGTGACCTGCTGGAGCCAGAGAAGACAGAGGAGACATTGCGGCGACATTACTGCAACTGCCAGAGACGTCGCCTTGACTTTCAGGCAAATTGGTTGTCACCTTGTCTAGAGACGTCGTGGACGTTGCCCTGTCATCGCCTTGGTAAGAGCGCAAGACATTTTTTGGTCTCCTGAGTCACCCGAGTTGCTGCGACCGATCGGTCATGGCAGTCGCGGTGACGTCTCCACCAATGAGATACCAGTGTAAGAAAATTATTATTGATTTCCCAGTCTCTGACCTATTCTTAATCAAAGTATTAATGTGGCTGGTCTCGTTAAGTTTCTGACCAATGGCGCCCCTTGGGATAATAATGCTAGTTTATTCAAGAAGAGTTTAACTCTTTCAAGTTGAAGATGGACATTGGATTATTCTTTTGTTGCACGGGCATTGCCACATATTAGCCCATGTATGAATGCTGTCTTTGTCTTGACATGTACAGGCATAGAATCAATGTTTGAAAAATGAATTAATCCATCTAGAACTGCTCAGATGATGAAGTATTATTTGTGCATGGATTCAGCATCACATCAATGTTATCTGGTTCCATACCTTTTGCTACATTCAATGCCCTCAACCATGTTGAATTGGCTGCAGATTGACTGGTAAGGATCTCAGAAGATCGCTGAGAAAGATCATACATCATCATTTCTTGCTGAAAATGATTGATTCCAAGTTCTTCATGCTCAATAAAGATATGGAGGATAAATATATTTTGGAGCCTGCTCCTCCTGGTAAATGTTGAATTGTGCATCGCCATTCATGAATAGATGAGACATGACTCCAAAGATTTAACCTGAACCATTGGTTATAGGATCACCTAATTCTGCTCAATTCCATACTCCATTTTCTCTGTAGTAAATATGAGGTTGTGCAAAAGCAGCTGCATTTGATTGACAGCTCATTTGTAGGTATGTTCCCAGAATCCTATTCTGCATATAAAGGACCAGGATTGTTCTCCTCACTTGACTGTGATGGAAAAGTAAGGAATATTTCAGGCCATGAATGTGTACATGGTCACGGGAGCACTTTTTTCCAAGTGTGTGAGAAATCTGTTTAAGCTATCAGATCTATTTTTAATCCAATCCATTTATTGATTTGTAAAGCAATCAGTTCTACCAATGATATCATAAGCATCTTCAATTGGTAAGACTGGGAGGACCAGGTCGAACAATTGGTAAGACTGGGAGGACCAGGTCGAACAATTGGTAAGACTGGGAGGACCAGGTCGAACAATTGGTAAGACTGGGAGGACCAGGTCGAACAATTGGTAAGACTGGGAGGACCAGGTCGAACAATTGGTAAGACTGGGAGGACCAGGTCGAACAATTGGTAAGACTGGGAGGACCAGGTCGAACAATTGGTAAGACTGGGAGGACCAGGTCGAACAATTGGTAAGACTGGGAGGACCAGGTCGAACAATTGGTAAGACTGGGAGGACCAGGTCGAACAATTGGTAAGACTGGGAGGACCAGGTCGAACAATTGGTAAGACTGGGAGGACCAGGTCGAACAATTGGTAAGACTGGGAGGACCAGGTCGAACAATTGGTAAGACTGGGAGGACCAGGTCGAACAATTGGTAAGACTGGGAGGACCAGGTCGAACAATTGGTAAGACTGGGAGGACCAGGTCGAACAATTTTATCTCTCATGTTAATTTTCTCACTAGCTGCTACAGATTCCCATGAGAATATGGTGCCAAGGTTGATGCTGGGAGGTACGTTGGAGTTTTCTTCTGTTTTACGTTAGTAGTTATGATCCAAGTAAATGGGCATTTCTGAGGACAATCATGAGTCAACTGCATTAGTTCACATCTGGAGTCATATAGAAGACATACCGGATTAGTACAGCAGATTTTCTCTCCTGAAGAACATTAGTGATCAGATGGAGTTGTTCCCACAATTCCAGAGTCTCAAAAGGAAGCTGGAGAGGATAAAATGGGGTTAGTGTAGAATGCCTGTGAGTGGTTGAGGGATAGTATGGGCTGAAGGGTCAGTTTCCATGCTGTATTACTCAATGACTCATGATTACCATTACACGAATACATCTTTTGGTTTTTAGATTTTGTATAATTTTTAATCATTTAAATTCCAAAACCGCCTAATTATTTAAAGCCAGATCTCTGGAATCTTATGGCATTGTTAGTGTAGTGCCTAGCACAAGACTATTAAAACAGTAGTAAAGCAGGTTCAAATCTGGCACTGTCTGTACGGAGTTTGTATGTTCTCCCCACGTCTGTGTGGGTTTCCTCTGGATAATCTGGTTTCCTCCAAATATTCCAAAGGCATACATGGTTAGTACATTAATTGGTCACATGTATTTTGGTGGCACAGGCTTGTGAGCAGGAAGGGCCTTTTACCGTGCCGTATTTCTTAATTTTTTTTTTAATTAAAAATTAATTCCAACCTCAAGGCTATTAATCTCGTCATTTATCCACTTCATAACAACCTCACCCTTATTCATCGGACAATGATCCATGCGTGGCTCAGCAGCCAATCTCTGCAACCAGGCCTTTTGTAAAGCAGATTCTGTTGGAAGAAGCTTCTCTGTCAAGTGCACTTTCAACTTCTACTCCTTGATAAACCTTCAGTAGTGTACACCAATTATCAAAGCCCTTCTCATTTTCTTCTTCTGGTATACGGTCCTCATCTGGAGACAGTCTCATTTTGCGATATCTACTACATATCAATAACTCTGTAGTGGAGAGAAGAGAGCACCAAGTCTTTGGAGCCCGCTTAACTAGTGACTTATTGTTGACACACAATATCTCCTCATTTGTCAGGAAGACTGCATTTCCTGAGAAGACTGAAGTGGGCAAGGCTACTGGCCACCATTATGTCAACCTTCTACAGGAGCTCTATCAAAAGCGTCCTGGCTGGCTGCATCACAGTGTGGTATGGTTGCTGCAGAGAAATGGATCAGAAGTTATTCCACAGGACCACAAGAGTGACAGAGAGGGTCACTGGAGTCTCCCTTCCACCAACGTGATCTATTGGGATTTTTTTGTCTGGAGAGGCCGTGCAAAATCGTTGAGGACTCCTTCCACCCTGCACACAGCATCTTGCAGCTGCAGCAGTATCAGAGCCACCACCACCAGGCTGAGGAGCAGCTTCTTCCCAAGGGCAGTGAGAATGCTGAACGACCAAAGGAACTGCTCACCCTAACCATCCGAGACTCTTACAAAACAATATTTTTTTAAATTTATTGTATATATGAATACTTGTCCTGCATATGTATTGTTTGTATGTGTGTTATGTCTGGTTGGGTGTCTGTGCGTTTTGCAATGAGTTCCAGAGAACGCTGTTTTGTTGGGTTGTACTTGTGCAATCAGATTAAAATAACCTTGCCTTGACTTGATTTAAAATCCTTGTTGCATGAGAAATGATAATCAACTCCCTATTCTGAATATTTTTATTTTGTACACAGGATGTAATCACTGCCATAATGTTCAATTTTCCACGAGACAAAAAATGTACAGATAATGTCCAAACAAAATTGGAAGAAAATCTACAGAGTTAGTGCCAAAATTAGACACTTTTCTAAATTTCATGGAGAATGCATTGAATAAAAGTTGATCATTAAAATTCTCCTTTAACAATCAACTTTGATACATAGTTGTACCAGACAATCTTGTTAATTTGACTGTTACTGAATACAATAAATAATACTCTTTCAATAACACAACTTTTTATAAAAAATTCAAGCAGCAATGCCAAGTAATTACAATCACTACACTGGCACCTTGTTTGAGTTGTTGCTTTTTAAAGGTGTAACACAAAAGTGATCCAGAAATTAGAGAGCAGACTTTTCAATATGGAGCAGTGATCCTGGCAGGCAGAGGACATTTTGGATACTCAAGGCATCTGACAAGGAATGTGAAGCCTAGTCTGCAAAGAGAGCTAAGCAGTTAAATGCGAGACATAGCTGGGTGGAGGTAAGACGACAGTTTAGCTAAAGAAAAGCAACAAACAAAGAAACTTGAAAGAAGGTCACAAAATATGAAGGGCTTGTAATGCAGCCTGGCACAGCATGGGAATGCGTTATCTCCAGTAGTGTGTAAAATTAGTTAAAGTGGTACCTTTTGGATCAAGAAGGGAAGAAAGAGAGTATTCTTTGGTTCATGGATTTACAGTGTCAACAGCTTACGTTTCTGACAATAAAAGATGGAGGCACATCTGTTTCAGCATGGATCAGTAACTTAAACAGGTGCATCATGAGGACAAGGAAACACTGGAGCAGTAAATGATAATTCCATATTAGAGTGACACAATAGCACAGGAAGCACAATTGCTGCCTCACACACAAAGATCAGAGTACAACCCTGTTTGTATGGAGTTTGCATATTCTCCCTGTGATATAGAACAGCACAGTATAGGCCATTCAGCCCTTGAAGTTGTATCATTTTCTAAAACGTACTAAACTCTCCCTACCCCATAACCCTCTATTTTTCTTTCATTATGAAGAGTCTCTTAAATGGCCCCAATGTTTCAGCTTCCACCACCATCCCTAGCAAGGCATTCCATGCACCCACAACTCTGTGTTTTAAAAAAAAACTTGCCCTAAACTCCCCTCCCTTCACTTTGTACATATACCCTCTGGTGTTTGCTGATCCTGCCCTAGGAAACAGGTGCTGGCTGTCCACCCTATTGATGCTGCTCCATCTTGCAGACCTCTATAAATTCATTTCTCATCCTTCTACACTCCAAGGTGAAAAGTCCAAGGTCTGCTAACTTTGCCTCACAAGGCTTGTTTTCCAATACAGACAAATCTTGGTAAATCTCCTCTGCATAGCTTCCACATCCTTCATATAATGAGGTGACCAGAACTGAATACAACACTAAGTGTGGCCTTACCAAAGATTTGTAGAGTTGTAACATGGCCTCTCTATTCTTGAATTCAATCCCCCTATAAATGAAGCCCAGCATCCCATAGGCCTTCTTAACTATCTTATCAACCTGTGCGACAACCTTGAACGATTATGGATTTGAACCCCAAGGTCCCTCTGTTCATTTATATTCTTAAGTAACCAACTGTTAACCCTATTCTCATTCTTTTGTCCTTCCAAAATGCATCACCTCACACATTGAAATCCATCTGCCACTTTTCTGCCCAACTCTGCATCCTGTCCATATCTTGTAACCTTTGACCTCATGGGTTTCCCCTGGGTGCTCCAGTTTTCCAGAACATCATAAAGATATGCAGAATGGTAGATTAATTGGCCAAAGGAAGACGAGTCTATGCTGGTTCACTGCCTAAAAAACTGTTACTGATTACAGAAATTGCTGACTGAACAGATTCAAATGCAGATGAGTTGGGACCGTATAACAGTCTCTTAAAAGAAATGTGGAAGCAGTTCGAAACGGCTGAAGATTCTTTGAAGAATATCACATGTGGGAATACTAAAGTCTGCTGGATGTAGTATGGTCATAATGCAGCAAAACAAGCTAAACTCATAGAAATAGGATTGTGCAGAACAAAAACAGGCCCTTCAGCCCATTGCAGCCATGCTGACCTTTTTGCCCATCTTTACCAATCTCATTCGACTAAATTCAGTCGATATCCAGTCACAGTGGAGTGGAAATCCCTGGAGATGATCTAGACAAGGAGTAAATGTGAATCTAAGAAAGAAGCAAATTCCAATGACCACAGGACCTCAGAGTAAGAAGTTCAAAGGTGATCAAGATGTAATATATGTGGTTTAGTTACGATGTAAATTATCTTGAAGCAACAATTGCAGAACAGGACATGAAATGAGATGCATTTGAAGCCTATCTGGAAAAAATTGTCCACAGGAATCAACACCTGGAGTAGATACTTCAAAGAAGTCAAGTACGGGTTGTAGTGGAGTGTGCAGAGAACAAAGACTATACTGTTGCATTCATTTTTTTAATTAGTTGAATTTTCAACAGCATATCAATGTAGATGGTTAACTGATGGTATAATTTATACATATATAATGGTTTTACATTAGTAAAAATGGAAAAGCAATGTAGTGTTTAAGTATCCCTTTAAGAGCTAAAAGTAGATGAAATGAGTGTACATTGCTGAATTTTGTTGCACCAGACCCTAATACTCAGTTGAGACTCAAAGCCTTTGATAAAGAATTTTCTGCCAGTAGCTCTACTGTTGTTATTTGCAGTGACGCAAAAGGGTCTGTAGGCCACTCCATTCAAATTCATAATAATTGCACCATATGATATGCTTCAGCAATTCAAGGCAAAAAAAAACTTAAGAAAACAGGATCAGGGTAGGATACTTGGTCCATTAACCCTGCCCCACCATTGATTATACTTGTAGGTATTTGCTCTGCCTCAACTCTTGTTCTCTGCCAGTTCCCACTGCTGTCAATCTTCCCCAAAACGGTATCTTATTTAAGTACCTCCACAATCCTCTGTGATAGAGTCTCTAAGATTCACTACCCAATAGGCACATGAACAACAATCTTCTGGGATAGAGAGTCCCAGAGATTCACTACCCAACAGGCACATGAACAACAGAAAATCGAGGGATATCGGTCTTGTGCAGGCAGATGAAAGTCATTTAAATTGTCATTATGTTTAGCACTGATATCCTGGGCCAAAGGGCCTAGTCCAGCTCCTTACTCTTCATATTCTCGGAGAGCAGAATACAATTTAAAAAAAAGATTTCAACAAGTTAAAGTTATTACATGCTGCTAATTAATCTGAATCTGTAACCTTGACTAAACAAGTACAAGAATGTCACAAGTATATTTAGTTGCAGGTGAAACTATTTACTTTTTTGCTGAATAGAAAGTTTATTCCTGTTGATTCAAACATCATTTAATTCGAAGTAATGAAGAACTTGAAGTTTATCTTCAATTAAATGCTGATTGTATCACTATGTCACAAAACACAAAATTCACAATCCCAATTTCAGGGTAGATTAGAAACACATGAAGGTGATAATTTTGGGACAAAGCCCTTAACCTGTGAAAGGAAATATTCAGAATTAACAAAAAAAGTGCTTCACGGAATATATCAATTAGATTTATTTTTTTAAAAACCAGAAATGTCTGGCAATTTGGAAACAGATGTTGGTCCCTTGAAGTGTACATCACTTATTAAGACCCAAGTTTGACTGAAGATTAAAATATATTCTTTCAAACTTAAATAATATGTATAATAATTTTCATTCAAATAAAAAGGGCATGAATGACTGTATATTAAAACATTTGAATGAAAAAGCAAAAATGAACAAATAATATATTTTGAGCAATTATTTAATTATAACCAATCCGACCATTTAGGGCTACATATTGCATTGGTTACTAATTTCTACAGTTTTCCTTAATCCTATCAGGATCAGAGAAGAACTTACCTCAGAAGATATAGAAATGCTTATTAGAACTTTGTAATTTTGTTTGCTTATTAATATTAATTTACAGGATTTTTGTTCAAGTCGTTTGTGTTAAATGTAGATTGCCAATTGTTATGAAAATAAAGACTGCAATGCCAGTGACTCAAAAATGTGTCAGTCAATTGTACAAATTATCCTGCATCAACAGGATCTTTGCTCTTCAAGCACTACATGCATCTGGTGCACCATACATAGGGGTCAAGGCCACGTTATACAGAAAGTGGCCCAAAGGTTTCTGCCAGAGGCAGTCACTTACAACCATATTTATAGATCACTCAATTCCCTGCAAAATGTCAGTCTGATTCTCAATGCTAAGGTTTTTGCATACACAAATTTGCAAAACAAGCCCCACATATGCACCAGCTGGGAACTCTGGCTAAACCTCCCACAGCTTGGTGAGCCATCAAAACTTTCAAAATCTATGACTGTTTCAGGATGTCTTACTTTCAGGAACAATTAAAATGTTATTATTGAAACTTAAAAACAAAAGCAACCACATTCAATTAATTCAAATAAAAATGTGAATTACCTCACAGTGAAATAGGCCCCTCAAAATTGTTTCTTACTGATTAAATGAATGGTGAGATGCAACACCTTAATCAGATCTAACTTAGCTTAAGTTTTTTTGGGGGTGTTGCCTTGGGGAATTCAGGGCATGATGCCAGTTAGCACTCTGCTATGGATTTTATGAGGAGTCCAGCACATCGTTAAATGGGAAAAGGCTGGCAAGGGATCCTACCATATATACTCAGGTAAAAATTGAATTTTGTAGATTAGTCTTAATATTAAATTGATGGGAATAGTTTAATACATGGATACTACCTTTGACAGTGGTCAGTATCTGCATTGTCGGAGGCTTTGGTAGCTCCGATGGGTGGGCCACCGGAACTGGTTTGGAAGTTGGTATTCAAGGTGTCGAGAGCTCTGATGGGCAGCCAGGACCAGGTGGGAAATCAGTACAGGTTATACCTCTAATCCAGCAACATTGGGACCCGGTCATTGCCAGATCACAAAAAATAGTGGAAAGCAGAAATTGACCCCTAAGGAAACCCCTTATGTAAACATATTAAAGGTAGAACAGGAAACACTGTGGAGTGACAGTTAGTGCAGCAGTCAGCATCAGCGATCAGGAGCAGGGTTCGAGTCCCACACTGTCTAAGGAATCTGTACCAACAGTGGCTAATTCAAACGTGCCAGACCATGGCATTGCCGGACCACAGAGGGCTGGATAAGAGAGGTGTCGGAAGCTCCAATGGGCAGGCAGCCAGGACCAAGTGGGATTTCCACAGTCAAGGTGTCAGGAGCTCCAAATGACAGGGTGCTAGAGCTGAGGCGTGAGTTCTCAACAGAGGCATCGGGAGCTCCAGCCTGCAGGTGGCCAGTGGGCAAGAGGGTCAACTTTTGCACACAGAAAATGGAAAATACTAGATTTTTGAGCCAAAAATCACAGGAGGGGGTCAACTTTTACATGGTACCGACTTTTACACGAGTAAACACGGTAAGTTATTTCTGAGTCTCGGTACCCATATATGTAAGAATTTTGAAACAAAGTTTGCTTCACCTGCTTCACCTACTCAACCTACAGAAATTCATCCTACATGAAGAAGTAGCAGTATGGGAATCACTGAGTACAAGCAATAAGTTTGGAACAGTAATAATTGAAGATCATTCAACCAAAGAGCCTTGACTATTGTAGAACAGAGACATATTGATATCAGAGAAAAGGCATACAAAAGAATATTACTCTGGAGGACAGACCACAATCAGTTCAGTAAAATTTGTGGAAAAGGAATATCTACCTAGGGAAGAGAGTAGATGAAGCATTGCTTTGATTCCTATCCAATATTCAACGCTGAATGTATTCTGAGCCAGCACTGCACTATTCAAAAGTTCTTTCTATCAAATGAGATGTTAAAGGAAGGCTATATCATCTCCCTCAAGTGTACATTAACAACTGCATGGCATTTTCAAGGAACATTAAGTAAGAGATCACTGGTATCTTTGCCAATTTTCATTCTGGTCAATATTTGTGCTTCAGTCAATATCAATGATAAACAAATTATCTGATCATTTGCACATTGCTTTTTGATGGAAGCTTTATGTGCACCTGTTGGCTGCCAAATTTCCACATTATATCGGTGACGACTCATCTAAGTACTCTGCTGGCTCCAAGTTGTGAAAGGTGTAAAGGAATTTTTTTTTTTAATTTTACCTCACAAAAACAATGGCTATATTGCTTTCATGGAAAAGTTTAAACTAATTGACATTTTTAATTATTTTAATTAAACACAGATCATTACCATTGAAATCTTACCTAGTAAATTTGTCAACCATAGAGCCAGGTCCTCTTTCATTGGTAATAAACTAGCCTCGTGCCTACTTGCCAACCATTGACTGTACTGGTGTACATCAGAGAGACTTGGCCCAGGCTCCTTAGGACTAAATGTGCTGTACATCTTCCCTTATCTACCTGTAATTTACAATAGAAAAAAATAGTTGAAATAATATGCAACACAATTTTTAAAGTCAAAAAGTAGTTTATTACTATTTATACCCAGCAGTTGAAATGAATAGGGATTATAAAAAAGACAAAAAATATTCAGCCATTTAATCTGTGTCTAATTATTCAATTTAAAATAACACAACTTATTATTGGCAAATAAATTTGCATTTTTCAACTTCAGAGAAGTGAAAAAGATGTACATTTTTTTTCCCCAGAATAAAACCCAGAATATTTATATTCAATTTAAGATTTACCTTGTTAACTCAACAACAGAAGCACTGTGCTACAAATGGGACCGGCGTGCAAGGAAGCTTTAATTGAACACTTTTTCTGCTTCAGAAGAGCCCTTTTTGTACCTGAATGTGAGCTGACATCTCAAGTTCCAAGCATCACAATCACCAGGAGTGACCTGGTTTAGTACAGTTTACAATTCACCAAAGAGCATGCAACAACTGTTCCCTCTTCAGCACACCATCAGACATAATAAACTCCCCCTCTCAGAACAGTGGGGTTTTATATAAAACAGTACAGAGGTGCATTCATTGCCTCGACTTCGCAGAGAACAGCGATGCAAGCTTTTTAATCATTTGTAATTGAAACTATTACACCGATTTTATTTTTTTAAAGCTGCACGTGAAAAGAGCAACGTTTTAAAGAGGCGTATACAATTTCATTAGCCGTGTTTAGTTTATTCTAGATTTTTTTAAATCGACTCTGTAAATAAAATGCGCCTGGATAAAAACTTGTGCATTGAAATGGAGATGGTTAATCAAACAATGCATCACTAATCTTGAACTTGCAACTTTATTTTAACTTGCAACATTCAGAAGCAATAGTAACCTCGACCTAAAATTACTTCTGAGGGTATGGTTTCCCAGATTTCTTCACTGAATTGTGCATACGAACTGAAATTAAGATTTTACGCGTAAGATTTAAAAAAAAACCCCAGTTAAGATTGTTCAACGATTGCGTTCAAATGGCATTCAATTTAAAATATTCATAATACGGTACCTCGGTACCTCGTATTATTGTTTCATTCGTTTGTAACACATGCACGTAGTTGAGATTGCGATCAGTCTGATAACGTGTCCGTGCTCCTTGTTTGACGCTATAATTTCACGCTTTCATGACTTCGACAGCGCCGGGGAAGCTCATGGTGGGAGAGGAATCACCCACTTCAAGCGGATCCGTCCTGTCGATCTCACTCAGTCTCGCCTGCAATGCCACACTCTCCGCACATCGGCCTCTCGGCTCCGCCTCTGGAGATCAAACAGCACTTTCCGCACAGGGCTCCTGGCATTGCCGGTTCTTCAGCTGTGCATCTTCGGTGGAAGAATTCAAGTAGTGCCGACCACAGAGTAAGACCACGTTCACATCGTCCTGTCAAATGAGAACGGAAGTCAATGCCTTTCCTGCTACATTTCAGCCTCTGGCAAAACCAGACGAAGTTCATTCTGAAATTGGGGTCTTCTTGCGGAAAAGAGATCAATTTGAAATTACATTGGTACGCGAGAGACATGGTCTTTCGGTCCTAGTAAAATTAACAATTAGCTTGGCCATAGAGAAGAAGAAAAAATGCAGTATTTATTCGCTGTCTTTGCAATGGTTTCTGTAGATCGCATTTGATTTGATTTTTATTTCCACATTTTGACCTAATCTGATACACTTCCAATGATGGGTCACATCACAGGCTTGGGCATCGAGCGTGTGCTGCATTGATGGAAGATCGCATGACTGTCAAGTTCAATAGATATGACAGAGTTCGTTGGCATTATTTCAAGAAGGAGGCAACTGGGGACGACATCTCTCCTCTCTGTATCTATGAACCTTCAAATGGACCCTGAAATGACAAGAATTTTTCAGATTATCCATTGATCTTGCGGAAAAGCCATTACTATTCTTCATTGCATAATGACAAGTGCCTGTGTTCATACAGTGCCTTTAATGTTGGGAAAATGCTGCAGGGGAATACCGAAATAAATGGGCCATGAGCCTCTCAATGAGAGGATAGTTTCTTCCATATTTGTTTTGTAGATGTGGAATAGCAGGCCTAATTTTACAATGAAGTAATTGATCGAGGCAATTCCATCTGCATTGCATTGCAGTTTTGGTCACCTCACTCCAGGAAATCTATCAATAAGATTGAAAGAGTGCAGTGGAGATATACATCCAATTTGCCAGGACTTGAACTGAATTACATGGAAAGATTAAGCAGGTTGCGACTTCATTCAAGATTCAATTTATTACCATAGTAATAAAACATGAATTTATTTTTTGTCTGCTGCAAGGCAGACAGATTCACCACCAGCTAGAATTGCCTAAGCACCTCTTACAGTCAGACACAGTCAGAGAGAGAGAGAGAGAGAGAGAGAGAACCAAAAGAGAGTCCCCGCAGGGTCACCGAGTGTCCATAGATTCACCTCCAGCACTTCCGCAGCCCCCGCAGCCACACAGAATCCAGTCCAAACTACTGGCAACCTAAGCTCCAGATCCAAACCTCCGACATGGTCAGGAAGCCTTCAGCGCCCTCTGCACCTCCTCGTATCCCAGTTCCAATACCTGGTACCCCTCCAGCCAGTTTGAGCCAGTCTCCAGCAGTCGGCAGCCTAGGACGAGTCTCCCGACAGCAGTCTCCAGCAGCCCACAGCTTCCACGGGTTCCTTGCCTCAAGTCTCCAGCAGCCCTATGCATGCACTGGTCCCTCAGCCGCAGATCCCCCTCACTAGTCCACCACCGTGGTCACTGTCCTTGCGGGTTGTCTCCTCCACTTCTCCTCAGACTTGGGGGTGTGTGGTGGTCTTTCCATCCTCTGGTGTCCTGCTCCAGTCCTCCGCTTCCCCAGAGTCTGCAGCCCCAAGGTCGCAGGATTTCAAATAAAAACCCCAATCAGCTCCCTCAATGGGACATTCAAAGCCCATTTGGAGTGACAGCAGCTGGATCCCGCTCCCTCGCTCCCCGCAGGTCCGCACCAGCACTGCCTTTTCAGTGGCTCCGGCTGTACCGCCATCTTGATCTCACCTGGAACATAGAAGAATCAGAGGTGATTTGATATAGGTGCCCAAATTTGAGATTGGTTTAGATAGAGTAAATGCAAGCAGCTTTTTTCACTGAGGTCAGGAGAGATTTTAAAAAACTGGAGGACATGGGTTAAGGGTGAAGGGAATATTAGAGGGAGTGTGGAATGAGCTGCCAGCTGTATTGGTAAATATTTATGATATTTAAGAAAGAATTTGGACAGGTACATGGCTGAGAAGAGTATGGAGGGATATGGTCTGGATGCAGGCCAGTGGTGTTTGGTAGAATACTAGTTTGGCACAGACTTGAAGGGCCTGTTTCTGTACTGTAGTATTCAATGGATAAGCACAGGATATCACTGGAATTTCTCCTTCACGTTAATTGATCAGGAAATGTATAAAATGTACCATGGTATTCTCTGTTAGACACGATGAAGTTATTGATGTATATTTTATATTGTGCAAGATCAAAGCATGGGATCTTCTATATTGGATATGGATGATGTTGAAGACCAAGTGGATGGGGAGATATTTACATACAGGATTTCCTACTGGGTTGCTGCTTCAAAATGAAATGTTGCAGACGTGACATGTGACAACCAAACTTAGCTGAAGGTTCCAGCCATGCATTGCATTGCAGGTTCTCAGTCAAGTGTGACCACGTTTAATCCATACTGACGTATAGTATTCTGCTACAGTGGCAGCATGGCTAGTGCAGTGGTTAGCATAGCAGTTAGTGCAATACTGTTACAGCACCTGTGACTAGGGTTCAAATTCGACACTGACTGTAGTTTGTATGTTCTCCCCGTGTCAGCGTGGGTATCCTCCAGGCGCTCTAGTTACCTCCAAAACAAACCAAGATTATTGGTCAATTGGGTGTAATTGAGCAATATGGGCTTGTGGGCCAGAAAGCCCTTCTACAATGCTGTATGTCTAAAAATGAGCCTGCTTTGATATCTGAATGAAATTCATGGGCTTTATTTATTCTTATCTTCAATTTGGAAGCAACGTTTTATCAAAGTGGTTGTGGAATGTTAAATGTTATTTACCTCCCTCCCAGGTCAATGATTTTGTTGCTGCAAAAAGTAAGCTCAGCATCTCTCTTACCAAGATGAAGCACAGAAAAGATGTTCATGAAGATTTGGATCTCATCTTTGTTTCCAGAATTATTCCTCCATATTATTTAGGACCCCATTTAAGATGGGATTATCATCCTTTTTTTTTCTCCAGGGCAAAGCCACCCACACATATAAATGTGCACTACTTTCTTGGAAGCATTTCAGTTTTACATTAATTAAAGAGTGAGCCTTGGGGAAATAATCAAAACATTGGTTAAAGGGGTAGGATTTAAGTAGCGTCGAAAGCATGAAGGAGGTAGAAAGGATGAGATGTGTAAGGAAGGAATTTCAAAGCATTGTTTTGGCAGCTGAAAGCAAGGCAAGACTAGAAAACATACATCAATAACTGAAGAAGTGATCAGGACTGAATTGAAAGCCACAGATGTCACAGCAGGTCAGAGACCAGATGAGATTTAAGAGATGAGATTGAACTTCCATTTGGAGGAATCTGATAATGATTATCAAAGAGATAATATCGATGTTAATATCAGTGATGGACGAAAGGACTGTAGCTTAAGTAAATTGGGTGTTGGATAATCTAACAATTAAGGAAGGTAGAATGTGGGAATGCTTTGGAATACTTTAATTTATAAATAATAAATGTTTTCAAGAATGATATAAAGGAGGTTCAGACAACTGGTTTTACATAAGTAAATGATCTTCACAATATGTCACCATCAAATATGACATCAAGGCTACAAACCAACTTCTAATTATGGTAGAAATTAAGGGGTTTTGATAAATCAGAGGGAAATTATTTCTTTGTGATGGATAGGCCAATAGACAGAGGTCATAGATTTGAAAAGCAAATGCACAATAATCTTCATCCACGAAGCCAAACCAAAGAAAGAAGAATGAGATGTTTGTGCACACCCACTTCCCCCATCACTTCTGCACATATACACACATGGTGGTTGAGACCTGGAACGCACAACTTGAAAGAGTGATGGAATTAGATCCTTGGAGTACCTTAATAAGCAGGTGTACTTTGAGTATTGACCTGCAAGCTTATAAGAAAAGATTGGATAGCTGTTTCAAAAAAAATGGGATTGATGCTTCAATGGCTCTCTGTAGTTAAATTCTGTACTTGCAGGATATTGTATAACATTAGAGTTCTTCTGATTATGGGAAAGGATAGATTGGAATTAAACATGTTACTGAAGAATAATGATGGAGATGTGGAGGTGGGAGTTTTAAATAAAAGAAAAAAAATGGCTTGGTGTTCTGGTTACTGCAGTTGACAAATTTAGTAGATTAAATACATGATGATATTTTTGGATTCTATGCTGAATTAAGAGAAGCTGTTCAGATGCAAGTTCTTTCTCTTTATCTATGATATAAAAGACTCAAGTGTTAATTTGAACAGTTTTAGCTGAGTTTCTTCTGGGAATGGGTCCACAAATTAAAACAGATCAAACAGTAACAGTAATTTGACACACAAGAAAGCAGATTTGAATTGCCACAAAATATACACAAGTATATATAGTCAAGAGCTTTACACTGCATCTAACCTCAACTGCATTTTAACACTCATTGTTGGCACCAAATAGAAAAAAGGGGTTCCATTACACAAGCATAGACCCATTTTACCAAGATCAGCTCAATGCTCAAAATGAAAGCCAAATGGGGTAAAATAAGATATCAGAATAGATGTATTTAAGATACTGGATTAATATGTGAAAAAATGTACCTGAACTAGGTTGGGAAATTACTTTTGATCTGACAGAAACAATGAATGATTTTATTTTAGATCAAAAGGTCATAGAAAATAGAACAGAGTAAAAAAAATTTAAATTAGGAAAGCTTGAGGTAAATATGGAGGGAAGGTCTATAAGTAATATGGCAAAAGATAAGCAAATAAAAACTTTAAGATGCTGCATCTGTTTTTTTTTAAAACAATATCTACAATTTAAAATTTTTGTTTATAAAATTAATGATTCAGATTAAAATGCCGATTTGCCATGTAATAAAATCTGCATGTACTTGTAGTATCACTCACCTGGTTTGAACCTCGGGATAAATTTTATGAAAAAGTTAGAGGGATTGCAGTGAAATAAGGGTAAGGATAACATTACAAGAAAAGATTAACATTACTAGCAGAGGACATTTTGGCAGTTTAGATTGGTGAATGTAGGCCAGAAAGGAGGCTGTTGGGAGTTGATTCAGGTGGAAACATGTGGAAATAGGGAATGAAACTAATATTCTTCAAAATTGTTACAAACCATGGAGACCAAAAGGCAATATTGATATATGGACACTTGAGTAAAATAAGTTTTTTCTTATGATGTAATGGGATCCAAACCACTGAAAGTTGGTTCAAATCCATAAAATCTTTAGATTGCTTTTTAACTTTGCTTGTAAAAGAAAATATAAGTAAAAGAATTGTACTTAGGGATAATTTTCTGACACTGCAAGCTAGAAGAGAATCTCAGTCGTGCAAAATTTTCCAACCATTGTTATCCACAATTTAATTTGCGATAAGTTTCTTTACTTCTTGTAGTTTAAAAGAGGTTAAAATGGATTGCAAAATGGATGTTCTGTTTAATCTTTAGCTCCTCAGTTTGCAGCAGTTAAATGGTTTGTCTGAAGGGAAACAAACAAAGCCATTCAAGTATATTCACTAACTGTTCAAAAGAAACTACCAAACACATCCATTTTCAGCACTCTACATAGCTTGAGAAATCTGTCATTCTACCCTTTACTAATTAGTTCCATTGTCTGAAACATATGTAGCAAGTTTTTAGTATGAAAGAGGAAAAAATTGAATCATGTGAATTATGGACAGGATTAGGCAATCCATTCCCTCCATTGGCTCCTCTCTATTCATTTCATATATTGACTAGTTTGTATCTCATCTTTATTTTTCTGCCTTTAATCCATATCGAACAAAGGAAATTCACCATTCATTCCTCTAATTTCACAGATTATTGGCAGGTCAAACACTGGCCGAAATTGCTATTGAATCAATCGTGGTGATGGTAAAAACTGCAGTGGTTGTATCTCATCCAAAAAACTTTTAATAATTTTCCGCACTGACCAGGATTCCATGAAGAACTTTTGGATCTTGTAGAAACAAATGGCCAAAAAAGTTTCCTTTTGATTAATTTTAGCTTTGCAAGGAGTGAAAGAAAAGGCAACTTTTTTTCTTCAAAGCAGATATGCTTTCAAATTTCTTAGAAATTCCCATGAATGTGGTCCTAAGAAGCCATTATAAGTCTCTCTCAAGCCATTGTATTTTGACATGTAACATTACTCAATTCTGAGGAATCCAGCCAGTCCTTCTAAATTAGATATTATTCAGAAGGAATGACATAAGGCACTTTCAAGCAGGGAAAACACCTGTCTGTAAAGGCGGAGGTACTTCGGCCTTACACCTAAAGACTTACCTTTGAATGTGCCATGGTCAGTTCCAAGGCGCTTCTTGGGGAAGGATAATCGAAGGAGTGCTGCTGGTTAGGGGTGGGCTAATGATACCATCAACCCGTGACCCATCTCCCCACTCACCATTCTCCCTCCATGACCCCTCAAGGCAGGGGTGGCGGGCAGGAGCCATCAGGCTGAGGATACATTTCAGATACAATTTTTTTTATTCCTACGTTGTATAAGTAGAATTTCAAATTTTGACTGCCTTGCCAACTTTAAAGGATTTTCAAAATTTTTCAATAATGAAGCTTTAACTTGATAAGAACAAAAAAATACTTTTTCGAATTTCATATTTCTCATTCATTCTTTGAAAAGAAATAAAATGACCAGGTTCGTAGCAATCTTGAACAGTCTTAATTCCTTTCTGATCCCATATTTTCAAATGTTGATTATTAAGAGTAAAAGGAAAAAGTTTATGCTAATGCAAGGGTGTCTTACCTGAAGTTTTCCCGTGTACATATTTCCTCATTTATCATACTCCATAATTCAATTAAATGTCTCAAAATAGGTGAATTATAAATAAGTTGCAATTTAGAATTTCATTTATAAATAAATTGCTCCATCTTCTTCTCACCAATTTTAGTTTACAAAATATTAGCCCATACTAATAAATTTTCCAAATCAAACATTCTATTGATAAATTTCATTTGAGGGAATTAATTTCCGTTCTTCAGTTATTCTATCCATTTAGATTTACGTATGGTTTATGTCCCATTGAGCCATTGCCTTGTTAATGTAAATCAGGTGTGTGTGATTTCTATTATCAAACCCAATGGTTTGATGTACGATCTCATACTTCATACATTAATAGCATAATAGGTTGCTCCTTGTTTTTTTTTTTGACAGTGAAGTGCCAATTCTATATCAGGTTCACTACAGTCCAAAGCTATTTTAATCAGCTCTTTCTCCTAAAATTTGGTATCAGCATCTGAGTATCACTTCAGTCACTCAATCCCAATATGGAACCAGACTCATTTGTCAGCCCAAAAGTTGGACTTATTCTTTCAACTTATTATTTGTAGGAATTGCATGTATGATGACCAGGATTTGCATTAAGGTTATGCATGCCTTCCTAATGTTACATTCCATGTTCATTTGAATCTCTTTGCAAGTGAGGTAGAAATGTACAAGACTGTTGTATATTCTATAGTACTACATTCCACTATGAATCTGGAAGAATCTGGAGCATGTATATCTATACCTAGGGCACTCAAAATTATAGCAAATTTTTGATAATCCACTATCTGACTGTAGTAAAATCCCTGGTATCCAGCATCTATAGGTATTGGTAGATGCTGGATAAGTGAATTTTTTGGTTGCTTGAAATTGAGTGTTGCGTGAATGGAGAACTAATGGTGAGGAGCACCAATTTTAAACTTCCATATTTTTTACCCATTTATATTCTGCAATTTTTTTTTGCCAGTTGCTTAAGGCTGCCGGTTGTTTGAATTCTGAATAACAGAAAAATACCAATTGTTCATCTTCTGGTTCCTTGGGTGTTGCTTAGAATACTCCAATTCCATTCTACAGGGTTCTGGTTCCCAAATTCCCTTTAAAAACCTATGTATACCAATATCACATTAATCCAATTTTCTCCTCTCATATTCCCAGCAACACACCCCAATTCTCCTGCCACCTACTTACAGTAAAAGCAATTTAGCAGTCAAAAACATACCATCAGCAAGTGTTTGGTATGTGTAAAGAAACTGGAGCACCTGTGTGGTCACAAGAATGACATGCAACCGCAGAGATCACCCAAGATCAGAACTAAACCCAGATCATGTAAACACTGCACCAACAGACATCACTGTATCACATCTTTACACTAGAATTCATCTACTCCTTCTGGGGTTATTGCATTCCTACACCTTATAGCAGTATCCTACAGACTTTGCAAATAAAAACCCAATTCTTGTTTGAATAGCTTATCTTCCAATAGGCAGAGAATTTATCTGCAACACCTTGTTCTTCTCCATCACAAATGATATATCACATCTCATCTCAGGGTGAATTTGATATATCCCCCCCAAAATTCCACAGCTTATCTAATGGATATTAGATTTCAGATTTATTGTCAGAGTGCATACATTACATCACATACAACCCTGAGATTCTTTTTCCTCCAGGCGAGGCAAAATTACAATTTATTGCACTGCAAAAAAACTACTCAATGTACACTTGCAAACAATACACAGAATTTTAAAAAAAAGTTCATAAGAGTCCTTTAACGTGTCTCTGATTGAGTTTGTCATTGAGGAGTCTGATGGTGGTGAGGGAGTTGTTGTTCCTGAACCTAGTGGTGCAAGCATTATGGCACCTATACCTCTTTCCTGATGGTAGCAGTGAGAACAGAACATGTGCTTAGTGGTGTGGATCCTTGATGATGCTGTTGCTGCTCTGAGCCACTGTTCCATGTAGATTTTCTCAATGGTGACGAGAGTTTTGCCAGTGATGTCCTGGCCTGTGTCCACTACCTTTTGCAGGGCTTTTCACTCGAGGGTATTGGTGTCACCATATGAGACCATGATGCAGCTGGTCAGCACACTTTCCACCACACAACTATAGAAATTTGCTAGGGTTTCCGATGTCATATGAAACCTCAGAAAATTTGTGAGGATGGAGAGATGCGGACGTGCTTTCTTCATGATGCCATTAATGTGTTAGGTCCAAGATAGTGACTCCCAAGAACTTAAATTTCCTCACCCTCTCCAATATTATCAACTTTGTGTACATATGTAGGAGGTAAAAATAAGTTAATCAGTTTTTGAGATTCAGGGTAAGATTGTTCATTAAGGATTCAAATGCCCATGAGTGCAAATCTCCACAGTATCGCACCAGTGTTTTAAAAAATAATTTATTTTAGTTTTATGCTCAAACAAGTATCAGGAATTAACCATCACAAATATATAATCACAGCAGTGGTTGTCTGTCCCTTTGTCATTGCTCAATTAGCTATTTGAATGAAATGAACATATGATATTGATGTAGTTTCATCTTGAGATTTCTCTTAAATTAGCATGTGTTGACTATTTCTTTGCATTCTCTCAGTATGAAGAAAGATCAGTGCGGATGTTGGCAGGTTGGCAACAGTGCCAAAGTGATTAACTCGATCTGAATCTTGAAATAGCTGGATCTCAGTAAGACAGAAAAAAGAATAGAGAGAAAAAAAGAACAGAGTCCCATTCAGATCAATTGTAAGGTTGGAGCAAGAGATGTAGTGCCATCTAATGGTGGTAAAATGACAGCTCTCCGATATTTCATATTCAGAAATCAGAATGTGCTATTCAGGACACACATTACATGCTTGAAATTAGCTCAATCGTCTTCCAAAAGAATTGGCTAAATACAAGGGTTTAACTTTTTTAAAAAGAAAAAAGCTATGGTGATAGGACTGCTGTCAGAAAACCTTTGAACTGAGATGTTGCTTGGAAAACTGAATTGATTTAGAAACATGCT
Source organism: Narcine bancroftii (assembly GCF_036971445.1). NCBI lineage: Eukaryota > Metazoa > Chordata > Chondrichthyes > Torpediniformes > Narcinidae > Narcine > Narcine bancroftii. The sequence continues at coordinate 296,418,735 of NC_091469.1, read as the reverse complement.
GCACAAATTCCTGTAAAAGGATCTATGGTGAGGATTGAATGATTTTGGATCCATCTAACAGAATAGGGTGCTGACAGCCACATAACCAGATATTATGGAAGGCCTTAAAAGGCAAAATTTTGAGAGTGCGGTTTGCATGTTCCAGTCAGGATTAAAGGTAAAATTAACAGGCATAGGGAACCTTGATTTTCAAGAGATATTAGCAATCTGATTAAGAGGAAGAGAGAGGTGTATAGCAAGTATAGGCAACAAGGAGCAAATTAGAAACTAGAAGAGTATAGAAAATGTAAGAAAGTACTGAAGAATGAAATCAGGAAGGCAAAAAGAAGACATGAGGTTGCTTTGGCAGATGATGTGAAGGTAAAACCAAAGGGTTTCTACAAATATGTTAAGAGTAAAAGGATAGTAAGGGACAAATTAGTCCCTAGAAGTTCAGAGTGGCCATCTATGTGTGGAGCCTAATGAAACTTGTTTTGCATCAATATTTACTCAGGAAACTGGAATAGTGTATAAATTGGGAATAGTTGATAATGAGAATAAAAAATGAACATGCAATAAGACTGAGACATTTAATGCAACCGTAACTGAAGTTGTTGGTTGCAAATTGAGTTCTGAGGGACTCACTGATCTGTGACAGGGTGGTACACAAGATTCAAATGCAGGACTGAGAAAGTACCAGATCATAAAAACAGGTTCATCAAAACCCGACAAAGTATATCATATCGTTTTCAGCCTCAGATGTGTACACAGCCCTACCTGATGAGTTTGAAAAGCACAGAACAGAATTGTGTCCATGCAGTCAAACAGAAGAATAGAAGGAAAGAACAGCATGTACAGTGCAAAATCTGCAGTGAACAGTATGAATTTCAAAATGAGAAATACTCAACTTATGGAAAAGAGTACTGCAAGTGCAAAAGACAAACCAATTTTCATCCCAGTGCAGAATGAGGAAGATAGTCAACAGGTAGATGGGTATTAGGAAAGTGACAAGGCCAACTCACATTGTTCCACCCAAGGCCTATTGTTTCCATGAGGCATCTGGGGGGAAAAGTCAAAGTAGTGACATTAAAATCAGGCCGAGAAAAAATGAAACAAGTGAACAAAGTATAGGAGGCCAAATACCCAATACAGATCTTTTCTATCAAGACAGTAGCAGAAATAGACAATGTTGCATGTAACAATATCTTTCCTAAATGTGCAAAGAAACTTGATGAAACAAATCAAATATGTTATGTCACAACTCCAAATACCATTGGGAAAATGCAAGCTAAAAATTAAAAATCAAAAAAAATGGATAACAGTATATAGAAGAGATTATACCTGAAGAGTCTCAATGCAGCCCAGTGTGGATCTGTTAACAGTAAACAAAGAGCCATATGAGAATATAGGTTACTGCAGATGTAACTTTTATACTCAATAAAGGAGCATCTGCTAGTTAGATTTATAGATAAGTTTGAAGAAAATGGAAAGCTCCAGGAAAAATATCTGGAGCTAGGTGAGAGTTTACAGTAGCCAGGTGTCTTTTGGGACCTGTTTCAACAACTCCAAAAGTCAAAATAAATGGCAGGTGTGAAATATTGATGGAGGCGGAGTTCATAGCACCAGTGGACATTCCAACCACTTGGATATCTTCAAAGATCAGGAAATATCATTGGTGAATACATGGAGATGTAAACTAGATGGATAGTAAGTGAACACTGGGGGTTCTGGGTGTTGAATAGTGTTGGATTTACATTCATGAGGAAGTATAATTGCTCATACAATATGTCACAGCAGAACCAGTGGTATACTCCTCAATACTGAAAAGAAAATTGGCAGTGCAAGCAAAAACCTCAGAAAAGAATATTAGAGCTGCTATCATGCAAGAGGGCTAACACAGTCTCTACAAAGTGAATTCTAATAAAGACACTGAGACAAGCTAAACTAAAATTAAAAAGGATCTCTTGGATGTGACATACGGGCTTAATAGGACCTCACGTCTTTATAAATGATTGTGATGAATAATTTTCAAAATGCCTCAAGAAAGCTACATTGACCTTGCAGTAAGTTTGTTGATATAGAATTGTCTACTATTAAGACTGTTTCACAAATACACAATACATCTCTCTGCAGGAGAGACAGATAGAGACACATTTAGAGAAAGTGAATCTGCTGAGTAAAGGATCTGCCGAAGGCAAAACTATTGTTGAAGAAGCTCCAACAAGGCAAATCATTTGTTAAAAAACAGCACAAGTTACATACAGTTCAAATTAAATAGCTGGAGAAGCAGCAGACACACCAGGACAGTCTGACAAATTAATAATTTTTCTGAGGTAAAAGAGTGATGGTGCCAAAATCCTCATGGAAAAAAATGTTGAAGTGTATAAACTTACTTACCACTTCAGGAGGAGACTGGTTGTTTGATGAGAGCTTGTCAATCATTACACCTGTCAGGAATGAATGAAGAAAAGGCAAATGTTGCAACTATTTTCCTTTATAGTCGCTTCCAGGAATTAGAATGTTGTTGCTGTCTATGTCTCATTCAAACAAATCTGTACTAAAGTTGAGTTGAGTTTTCCTCAGTTTATTTAACTCTATATTAGTTACTACATTATTACAAACTGTTTAAAAAAACTTGGTTATACAGTACTAAAACAGTGATTAAACAATTAAACGATCAACAAAAGTTGTCAGAACAAAACTAATTCCACACAAATCTCTCTAGCCTATCTACTCTGAGATATTGTAAATATCACTCACCAATAATCAGAATTCAATTTGAATTAGTTGTTTATTTTCCTTTCAGTTATTTATTTTTGAAGAAATCGTATGAACTTTCATCCTCATGAATAATTGTGACTAATTATGAAGGAAATTTGATGTTCTTTTTAAAGCTTCCTATGGTTTACACTTTCTTTCATAACTTTGTGTACAATTACTCCAGTTTATCTGATTACCTCTTTTAAATGTTGCTGGATATCAAATTATTCACCCTACTTGATTCCCTTCTCTCTCAGTAGGAGTTGTAATTTCCTAAGTTATAATTCTTAAAGGCTTCATAAATTATCAGAAATCAGAAACCATGGGTTTCTTTGTTTAAATATTTTGTCTTTTCACAGCCAGTTGGATGAAATTTATGAGAAAATTACCCTTGATACAAATATTTGAAGATGCACAGTACTGCATTTCTAAAAACAATAAAAAGCTTGATAGATGTTGTATTCACTCCTTTTATATTGCATGTAATTTGAGTTCAGTCTATCCCAATGAGTAAGAGACTTGTCAAATTAAGGATTATCTATGATGACCCTTTTATCCCTCTAGCATTCTTAGGCAAGTGAACAAAGTATGTTCAAGATCTAATGTGTAATTAACTGTCATTATCAATCATTTCCTTTTGTTCCATTTAGATTTCATTTTTAAAATATTTTTATGAGTTTAATTGAGAACATATATAATAGATTCCTAAAGAACCAATACGATATATATTATTTTTTTTATTTCCTACTGTACATTAGTGATAGTAAATGAAATCTCGATCAAATCCATAAGTATTTAGTCCCGCGAGAGAAAAAAGACTAATTGCAAAAAAAACAATTACACTAACCCTCCTACTAACAAGGTTGAATTAATAATATTAGCAGCCTTGGAATTGAGTGACGATCTTCGGAGGTCCAGCAAAGCATACCAGTCAACCACATCCATGTACCTTAATTACTCAAATTGTGGTAATAAACCATAAACCATCTTATCACATGTGATTTTAAGTTTCATGACATTATATCTAATTTTCTCGAAACTCAAAAATGAAATATTCTGTAACCATTGCAAGTGGGTAGGTGGAAACTCATCTTTCCATTTTCACAGAGTAAGTTGCGAAGGGGGTGATTGGTGAGAAGGGAGGAGTGGACAAGTGAGTCACGGCGGGAGATACAGATTCAGATTTATTGTCAGAGTACATACATGACATCACATACAACCCTGAGATTCTTTTTCCTGGGGGCAAGGTAAAATTACCACTTGTTGGTGGTGCAAAAAAAATACTGTACTCAATGTACACATGTAAACAAATAAATGTAAACAAACTGTGCAATACAGAGAATTTTTAAAAAATCAATGAAGTGCTAAAACTCCTTAAATTAGTCCCTGATTGAGTTTGAGACTTATGGTGGAGGGGTAGCAGCTGTTCCTAATCTGGTGGTGCACGTCTTGTGGCACCTAGACCTCTTTTCTGATGGCAGCAGTGAGAATCGAGAATTTGCTGGGTGGTGTGGATCCTTGATGATTGCAGCTGCTCTCTGACAGCAGCATTCCCTGTAGATATTCTCAAGGGTTTTACCTGTGATGTTCTGAGCTGTGACCATTACCTCTTGGAGGGTTTTATGGTCAGGAATATTGTTGTCCCCATACCAGACCATGATGCAGCCGGTCAGCACACTTTCCACCACACATCTATAGAAATTTACCAGGGTTTCTGGTGTCATACCAAACTTCCACAAACTCCTGAGGAAGTAGAGGCACTGACATACTTTCTTCATGTTGCCATCAGTGTGTTGGGTCCAGGAAAGATCCTCTGAGATAGTGACTCCCAAGAACTTAAATTTCCTCACCCTTTCTACCTCTGATCCCCCAATAATCATTGGGTCATACACCTCTGGTTTTCCCTTCCTGAACTCCATAATCAGCTCCTTGGTTTTGGTGACATTGAGTGCAAAGTTGTTGTTGGTGCTCCATTTGGCCACGTTTTCAATTTACTTCCTGTATGCTGACTCCTTGCCTTTCTTTATATAACCTACTACCGTGATATTGTCAGCTAAGTTGTAGATGATGTCATTGTCATACCATGCCACACAGTTGTAGATGTAAAGTGATTAGAGCAGTGGGCTAAGAATGCAGCCTTGTGGTGCTCTGGTACTGATAGAGATTGTGGAGATGTTCTTAGCAATCCTCACTGATTGTGGTCTGAAGCTGAGGAAATCCCTGATGCAATTACACAATGGAGTGTTGAGTTCCCCGTCTTAGAGTTTGCTTATCAGTTTTGAGGGGATGATGCTGAACTGTAGTTGATAAAGAGCATCCTGATGAATGCATCCCTTCAGGATTATACCATTGTTTAGCCATAATTAAAATACAGTAATTAATAAACATTGCTTTTAAAAATCTCTTTCCTCCAATATTGTTTCCAAACTGCTCTTTTGCAAGTGAAGAAGTTAATCAAAAGTTGATTCCACAGCAACCCCGGTGACTTTTTGGAATACAGAGAATTTGATTCACTGAATATATTTATCATGAAGCAAACCTTATAACTTAATTGGAAATATAAATTTAGAATTGCTGATGTCAACATAATAACAAAAACAGTGACTATAAAATATTCTACGCAATGAGCCCAAATGGATAGATAGCTTTGTCGACAGCTTCTTTGTTATCATTTACTTCAGAAGCTATCACAATTTCATTCACTTGAAGCTATCACTTTCTGTTTTCTGTTACTTCTTTGTTTATAGTCATATTCGGGTGAAACATGAAGCTGCTGAACATTGTAGAATCTAGTTCAATGCGAATGAGATCAGACATTGACCGAATATTCCACACAACTGAGCATTGAAAAAGGCATTAACCTGTAAATAGCTCAAATAATCTCTCCACAAAGCGTTTTGTCACTTTTTTCAAAGATGTTAAATCTGAGATATCCTTCAAAGTGTTCACTGGATAATTAGGAAATGTAATAATAGTCTCTTGTGGCTTATATTCCAGTTTACCATAGCAATCTAGGCAAGGGTAAACAAGCTGTTCCTTTAAAAAAAAGTAACTATATATTAATTTGTACACCTTTTCAATACAAAATAAAGATTCTATAAATTTATTAATGGCAGGTTTTCAGGTCCATCTAATTTAATATAGAGTGTTTTACATCGATGTCATAGAAAAAAAGTGAAATGGACTGAAGAAAAGCAATATGGTTAGCATAGCGGTTAGTGCAACACTGTTACAGCATAAGCGACCCAGATTTGAGTCCAGTGCTCTCTGTAAGGAAACTGTATGTTCTCCTTGTACTTTTGTGGATTTTCTCCAGTTCTCGGGTTTCCTTCCACCCTTCAATACGTATTGGGGCTGAGGTGTGGGTCAGGAGGAGGGTTGTAGATTAATTGAGTGGCATGGGCTTGTGGGCCAAAGGGCCTGTTACTATGCTGTATGTCTAAAATAAAATAAGAGTTTAATTGAGATCAGCTAACTCAATCAGCTAACCTCATTATTGAATTGTGTTAGCTGATTTCAACCAGACTCAGCAACTTACCAACCAGAGTGGCAATAGGCTAATGTTTCTTTATCAATTCCAGCATCTTGACTGAGAGGAAAGGAAAGTCATCTTGCTCTTCAATTGTTTATTCAAAATGGCAAGATTTAATTGAACATTCTAACCAATGTTAACTTGAAAAAACTATGATTATATTTTTTCAGGGAATGTTATTGTAGAGGGTTGTGCTTTTTTATTTTGTTATTTACACCAAATTTCTCATGCTTTTCATAAAGGTGTGAGCTTCAGCATAATTTGAGCATCTCATATATGAGGCAATATGGTGTCAGCATATGCTCAAGGATTGTCTCTGTTCAATTAAATCTTGCCATTTTGAATAAACAATTGAAGAGCAAGGTGACTTTCCTTTCCTCTCAGTCAAGATGCTGGAATTGATAAAGAAACATTAGCCTATTGCCACTCTGGTTGGTAAGTTGCTGAGTCTGGTTGAAATCAGCTAACACAATTCAATAATGAGATTAGCTGATTGAGTTAGATGATCTCAATTAAACTCTTATTTTATTTTAGACATACAGCATGGTAACAGGCCCTTTGGCCCACAAGCCCGTGCCACCCAATTACACTCAATTAATCTACAACCCTCCTCCTGACCCACACCACACCCCCAGTACGTTTTGAAGGGTGGAAGGAAACCAGAGAACTGGAGTGTTATATAGAGAATTTAGGTTAAAATGACTTAAGTTAAAATGTGATGATTAATCATAAAAAGGGAAGCCAGAACGGACAGGGAGCTTACTAGCAGCCAAGGACAAAAGGTTCAGCTGGATATGTTTTTTTTAAAACCTATCTTTTCATGGTCATAGTGAGAGACATGCAGGAGACAAAGGATTGATAAGAAGGGTGAGAAACAGAATTTAGTGTATGTAGAGTTCACAGCGTACGTAACGAACGTGATAATTAAAAATGCAGTTATACTTAGAATGCTTTTGCAATACTAACCAATTAAAACAGTATTAATAAGAAGGGGAAGGGCAAACAATAAGGGTATAAAAATCAATGCACTGTATGTATCGGGGCTTAACTGGTGAGAAGCCAGTTGAGTCCAACTCTGCAGACTTGTAAATAAAGCTTGTCGTGTCATCAGTTTTAAAGAGACTCATGTGTGAGAAGTTTTATTTCTGACAAATGGGGGCTCGTCCGGGATCTACACTCCGGCCGTGAGGGGAGGCGAGAAGAGGGACATCGGAGGCGGTGCACCCCGCTGAGTTCAGCGGCTCCTAGTCCCTTGCTCGTCGCTTCGGGCGGCTTGAGCGAGTGGTATCCGGACAAGGTGACACAACAAGACGGAGAGGAGAAGGGTGACGGTTCAATCCCCGGGAAGACACCGGTAAGTGACGACTTACGGTTGTGGTGTGGGGATTGGGTAACAGGTGTAATGGGATACACCTGTTTGGATAAAAAAACCTAACATAATAGATCAGGTATAGAGCTTTTGTCGTGGCGTGAGGACCCTGTCGTGGGACTCTAGGATAGACCCCAGGGAAACCTCGGCGGTAACCGAAGGAGGGACAGCACCTCCGACGAAGTGCCGAGAAGAGAGGGGTCAACCCCAGGGAAACCTCAGCGGTAACCGAAGGAGGGACAGTACCTCCGACGAGGCGTCTGAGAAGAAGGGAGTAGGGTCCACAACGAGAGAGTCCTCAGCAACGATAAACAGATCTAGGTGGGAAAATGGGAGGATCAAAATCTAAGGGCTCGTCTGAAAATTCAGGACAATTCCTGGGAGTTCCCCTTGACAGCCCTTTGGGGAGAATGTTTGAAAATTGGGATAGTAAAAGATATCGAGACAAAAACAAGAAAAAGATGGTCCAATATTGTCTCCTTTGGTCGAAACAACCTATTAAAGGTTCCTTGGTCTGGTGGCCGAAATTTGGATCTGATGAGGATTGGGTTAGACAAGCATTAAACATATATGTAAATTCGAGACCAAAGGTGAATCAAGAAGAGTCAGCATATGCATTTTGTTGGGTTCCCTGGCCAGGATCCTTAACAAAATGTTTTAAATTGAGGGTAGTGGGAGAAAAGAAATGGGAACCTCTGGACAACCTTCCCCCTCCTTATATTCCCCCGGTGCCTACTGCGCCCGAGGAAAGCTTATTACCGGAGGGGAAAGGTGATGAATCTGATTGCCCCGAAAGGGGCCGGGAAAAAAAGGATGAATTAAGGGAGTCGGACCCTAAACTTCCACCGGTAAACCGACCCTGGACAAGATCCCAGACTGGTCCAGGACCATCAAAGTTTTCAATAAGCCTAAATCCCCTGAGGGAAGTTCCTATGGGAGGACCGGGAGGGGGAACGGGATATGTGAATGTTCCCCTAACTAGTACAGAGGTGCGGGGATTTAAGAAAGAAATGAAAAAGTTATTGGAAGATCCTAGAGGATTGGCTGAACAGCTCGACCAATTCCTGGGACCAAACACATATACGTGGGAAGAGATGCAGGCAATAATGGGAACATTATTCTCACCCCAGGAGAGGCAGATGATTCGACGGGCTGCCCTCCTCATGTGGGAATATGAACAACCTGGGGACCCCAGACCCCATGAACAAAAATATCCCTTAAATGAACCCAGGTGGGACAAACGAACACCCGAGGGATTGGCAAGTATGAGACAATATAGAGAGTGGACAATTAAAGGGATACGGGAGGCTGTGCCAAAGGGTCACAATTTCACCAAGGCATTTGGGAACCACCAGGGGAAAGACGAGTCCCCTACTGATTTTTTGGAGAGGGTGAGAAAGAATGTCCAACAGTATGCGGGCGTGGACCCTAGTACACCAATGGGTGAACAGCTTATTCGAATTGAATTTGTTTCCAAATCATGGCAGGACATTAGAAAGAAACTAGAAAAGGAGGAGGACTGGAGCGAAAAACCCCTAAGTGACCTGTTAAAAAAGGCGCAAAAAGTATATGTGCAGAGAGAAGAAGAAGATCAAAAGAGGGCGACAAAGGTTATGGTACAGACTATCCGACAGATGAATGCCGAATCCAGAGGGGAAAGAAAACAAAACCTTCCTCTAAACAATCCAAGATATCCAAGAGAGGGAAGACCCCAGAGGTTCATTAAGTGCTATTACTGCAATGAGGAATAATCCGCCCAGAATTTTTCCTCCTACCCCACGATCACGGTCATAAATTAGGCGTGAAGGTTTTTGATACATTACACCGTCAGCCCCGCTCTAGCACGGTACATTTGGGACAATGGGGAGATGATTGGCCTCCAGAACGCATAATTCAATATTATGGTCCCGCTACATGGGCTCAAGATGGATCCTGGGGTTATCGTACTCCTATTTATATGTTAAATCGCATTATTCGCTTACAAGCAGTCCTTGAAATTGTTACAAATCAAACAGCTCTAGCCCTGCAATTACTTGCATCCCAGCAAGGTCAAATGCGCTCTGCTATATATCAGAACCGTCTGGCCCTAGACTATCTCCTAGCCATGGAAGGAGGTGTATGTGGAAAGCTTAACTTGACTAACTGCTGCTTACAGATTGATGATAATGGCCAAGCCATTCGAAAAATCGCTGATAATATTCGTACTTTGTCCCATGTACCGGTTCAAACCTGGCATCCTTTTGCACAATTAAATTGGATGGACAAATGGTTTGGGGGAACCTGGTGGCGTACCTTCTTGTGGGTCATCGGAGGTATTTTATTCCTCCTACTTATTTTGCCCTGTATTATTCCCTGTCTACGCAGCCTGGTGATTTCCATGGTACAACAGGCTATGCAACCAGGGGGACTGGGAGACCCCGTTAGAATTTTACTTCAGCACGAGATTAATGTATCATGAAACGTTTCTCTTCCCCAGGTTAAAATCCCCATTCATATCTATATATATATTACACACATTTTAAAGAGAGAAAGGGGTGGATTGTTATATAGAGAATTTAGGTTAAAATGACTTAAGTTAAAATGTGATGATTAATCATAAAAAGGGAAGCCAGAACGGACAGGGAGCTTACTAGCAGAAGTAAGAAGCATTATAAAACGTGCAATATATACAATGTAGAAAATGAGGATGTTGTTTTGGTGGCATAGAAAGAACAGTGAAATGGACAGAAGCACAGCATATAGCTTCACTTCAACTGCATTAAATTCCATATGGTTTGAGGGAGTAAAGAAACCATACAACAAAAATATGTAAATTGTTGAAAAGTAGGATCCTTCAAGGCAATAAAGTCCTTCAAGTTTGATAAAGTGGCTAAAATTGATTTAAAATATAGAGAATAAAGTCAAAGAATATTATAATTAATTAATTTGTCCTCAGCTGAAGTGCTTTGGAGATTATAACATGTGGATTTGGACTGGACTTTGTGTGGCTGCAGGTGCTGTGGTAGTGTTGGAGACAAATCCACAGGCACACCAGGTCTCTGAGGGTACCCTCTTTTGCTTCTCCATCTCTAACTGTAAGAGCCATTCTGCCGAAAATGAATCTGTCTGCCTTATAGCAGACAAAAACAAATTCCGTGTAATATTGCACTGTTTTCATTAGTCAAAAGACTCACAGTATTGTTACTGGTGATGAGACTGTCTTTCTTGCAAGACAGGAAGTTAAATTAAATAAGAGTTATCTCAAAGTTTCTAGAGGATTTGAAGAGAATACTTTTTTTTACACAAAAGAATTGTCAGAATCTATGATATTGGAATCTGATAAAAGATACGGTGAGGTGTTTTTCATTCTTTTTCAGGACATCGATGACGAAGCCACCATTTAATGTCCTTACTATGTGGTACTTGAGATGGGGGTGATGAGCCACCTTCTTCAACTCCTGTCCTTCTCGTGAGCATTTCCAAGACTAATGCGAGTGGAAACAAAGCAATAACAAGTTTTTCTGTCTGCTATTTGGCAGGGAACATGCAAGTTGTGGCTTTTTTATATACTTGAACCTCTTGGCCTGATGTTTATAGATTTGTGAGGTGTTTGCCAAACAATTGTAGTTTATTTTGAAGATGGTAGATACTCAATCCGTTGCTAACTAATGGTGGAAGTAATAAATGCTTAGTGATAGATAGGTATTACTTTCTCCTAGGTTCTTGAGTGTTATAGGACTGTAGTCATCCAGTCAAGCAGAGGCAATTCCATCACTGTTTCGAGCCCAGAGGACCCCAAAACCCAGCAGCAATAGAAATTCACCAAGGCAAATGATTACTTAACAAAAGTTGCTTTTAATTTTCTTTAAATATAAAAACCAGATCAAACTTTAACTTTTTACTATTAACTTAACCTAACTTAACCCCCTTCTAATTCTAAGCGCACATGTATGCAATGTGTATATGTTCAGGAAAGTTCTTTGCTTTAATAATCTAATCATTCACTTCTCACTTCTTCATGTTCACTGGTATATTATGCATAGAATTTAACATTTATGAATTTTCACCACATTCTGGTGCTTAAAGGTAAATGGTTACCGCTCAGGAAGATTCTAGTTGGTTTCAGAGAGAGATTTGTTGCTCGTTGGACACACACCCAAACTGATTTCCTCCAATCAGTCACTTCAGAGTCTTGCCAAAGAAACTTTCCCCATCACAGATTTTCCAAATTATAACCTCTTTTTCCAGGTCATCACAGAGTTCCTCTTGTTTCCCTTATTTCAGGAGAAACACCCTAGCCAGCCATTTCCTCTTGTAAGGACAACAAAGGTTTTCAACAGGCTGAACTCAGAACTCTCAACTTGTCTTCAAAATGGGATTTTCAACAAGCCTGCCAGCTTGCCATGTTGCAACCTCAAAAGCTACTGAAGAACTCAGTTCTCTCTCCCTCTGCTTGTAAAAACCAAACCTCCTTGCAGGGCTCCAAACCCAACTTTTGAAAGATCTTTATCAGCACTTTGAACCTAGACTTTTCCATTTGCACCTGATTTTGAAATTCTTTCCCAAAGCAGTTCCATTGTCTTTGCAAAATTATTGGTGCCTGAAAGTCTAGCTTCAGCAAAACTCTTGCATTTTAAATGAGATGTAAAGTGTTACTCTATTTGTGAAATGACCTACACTGAACCCCCATAATCTATCTCTTTTAAAAACATATTTATATATAATATAACCCATAACAGTCACATTTTTAACGAGTAAATTATCTGGAAAATGGATCACTTGCTGTTCCCATTGTAACTATACTTATGCGACTGATCCATTTGAGTTCCTAGTCATGATGCTGATGTTATGTAATATAAATACAGTATTCACTTTGATATGCATCCAACACCTCCTCCCTTTAAGAGTCTATTTCATCAAAAAGTATTAGCATTGATTGTCTGCAGGTACAGGGTGACCAAAGGGCCTGTTTCTGTGCTGTTTTATTCCATGAGTGAAATGGATGAAAACTGTGAGTTATAATGCTGTTAGGTCTACCTCAAGGCTGAGATAGACAATTTTTTTGAAATATACAAGAGTCAGGTGTTATAGAAACAGGTGGGAAAGTAAAGTTCAGATCAGCCTTGCTATTATGGAAATGTTAAGCAAATAGGTAGTCTGGCCTCTTTATGTTATAAGTATTTCTAAAATTGTGCATAGTTTTGAAAAAATGTTTTCAATTAAGTTTCTCTTAATTCCTGATGCATTTGTTCACTCTCTATACATTAATTTGTTGTTTTTTTACCCCTGTCAGTCTGATTTTAGTGAAAGTTTAATGTAGCCAATTACATTTTGGTATGGATAGATGATCAACTGGCCAATAGGAAACTAAATATGTTCAAATGCATATTTTTTCTGATCAGTAAGTTGCAGCGATATCAGTGCTAGGGCCTCAACTCTTTACAGTTGTTATGAATTATGCAAGAAGGTAATGAGGCATGGTCATTCGATTTTCAACATCACAAATATATGCTAGAAAATAAGTTATGAAGAAATTATGAACTTTTGGCCAGCCATGGTTTTATTGGATGCTGGAACAATGAACGGATAGGTGGTTGTGTTTAAATTCAGGAAGTTGTAAGGAAGCAAAAGTAATGCAAAATCACTGGCATTGACTGCACCAAATTGATTATTTCAGTATCATATATGCTATGAAGTTTGTTGATTCTCGTGTCTCACCTGACATAGCTGTTGATAGAAGAAGACATCTGCACTTCATAACCTGTGTGTGTGGTGGCTACTGGGTATTGTTCCATCGCCGTTGGATGCAAAATCCAGGCTGTTGTCCACAATGGAACTTCTGTTCTGGTGCTCACCACATATGTTGCTCAAGGCCTATTGACTAGCTCCTAGTTCACTTTTCCACCAACTCCGGTTTGACTTTGCTAGGTAGTTATCCCATTAAATCACTGGGATCATGAGTATTAGCTTTTCTGAGTTACCCATCTTATTTGAGCTTTGTGAAAGTAGTCAAACAAGTTTATTGTCATTCGATTGCACAAGTACAACCAGTGTTCTCTGGTCCTTGGTGCAAAACACGCAGGCACACAACCAAACATAACACACATACTAACAGACAATACATACGCAAGACAAATATTCATATATGCAAATATTTTTTTCCTGAATATAATAATCTCAGATGGTTAGTGTGAGTGGTTCTTTTGGTTGCTCAGCATTCTCATTGTCTGTGGGAAGAAGCTGTTCCTCAGCTAGTTGTGCTGGCTCTTATACTCCTGTATCTCTTAAAATTGTTTGCTTCAAACACTACTTGCAACTTTCACAAACCTAACTACGTAAAACATCACGCGAATGTTATTTAACTTCATGCTGCATTAAAGTGATCTCCAACAGTAATTGACGAAAATCAAAATCATTGATGACCCCTTCCACCCCGCACACAGCATCTTTCAGCTGCTCACGTTCTGGAAGAGATACCAGAGTATCAAGGCCAGCGTCACCAGGTACAGCTTATTCCCACAGGAAGAGAGAATGTTGAATGACCAAAGGAACTGCTTACACTAACCGAGATTCTCATATATGTAAAACAATATGTATTTATTTGTATCGATTAAATACTTGTCCTGCATATATGTATTGCCTGTCTGTATGTGTGTTGTGCCTGTATGTTTTGCCTGAGAACACTGTTTCATCTGGTTGTACGTGTACAATCAGAAAAAAATATCCAGAGATTCTCTGTCTAGTGTCTGGAAGTCACTATTCAATCCATATTTTCACAATTGTTACAAGTTAACCTTGATTAGAAGGAGGAGCTAGATTAGATTTAGCTATTTTTTTTCTTTTTAGATTAACTGGTTAAACATGGGTTTAAATATGATTGTCATGGATCATATAATTAAGATAGAATTTACCCTTTGTTTCGATAAAGGAATTGTTTAATTCAGTCATTTATTTTCTATCCAGTACCATATTGGATTATATAAAGAGATAAATGGCTCAGGACCATAATGATAGAATTTTATGTTTTAAATAAATATTGTTAAAGAAACAATTATGGATAGGTTTTTGATTGATTTATATTTAATTTGTGATATGCATATGATACGACCTGTTGTTTGTTATGTACGATTTGTATGTTAAATTCAATACAAATATTTTAAAAAGAAAACAATAAACTGGAGTTATTGCATTCATGAATAAATCGAGAGCAATCACAATTCAGCGCGCATGCGCAGAATACACCCCCCCCCCCCCCCCCCCCTCAGAAGGCAACCGACCAATGGCGGCGCAGGGCGGGTGCTGCAGCCCAGTTTGAAGGGATCCGCAGCGACAGCCGGCGTATGTGCTCATGGAGGCGGCCTTGGAGAATGCGGAGCGGTTCGCCGACGTGCTGGCGGTAGCGCGAAGTCCGTGGGCCAGCGACTGGGACGAGGTGGCGGTGAGCCGAGCTTTCCAATGGGCCCGTTACTTCGAGCACTTGAACGCCCAGCTGGCGGGGAGCGCGGGCGCTCAGGCGGCCTGGCGGCGGCGGCTCCGGAGCCGGCGGGCGGACCTGCGGCTGGAAGAGCTGGGCCGCGGCCAGGAGGTGCTCAGCCAGGCGCTGCTGCTCAACCCCGCCGCCTCGGTCGCCGCCTTCCATCGCGCTGCCGCCGCCTGGCGCCGTGGCGCCGGTCGCAGCTGCGAGGCCGCGCTGTCATCGTCGCTCGGCAGCGCCGTCAGGCGAGCGGCGGCGGTGCGTGTCCTTCGGGCCTGCGGGCAGAGCGCGACTGGGCCCGGCGCTGAGCCGCCAGAACAGCGGGCCGCGGTCGCAACCCAAGCGGCGATCCTGTGCCAGCGCCTTGGGGAGCAGAGGCAGGATTTACCGGAGCAGGAGGTTTTACGACGGGCCTTGACAGCCGGCGGTTGGGAGCCAATCGCCGAGTTGCTGGCGGGTGCTGCTGCGCCACCGCCCGCGCTGCAGTGGTTGCTGGGGAACGCTAGCGCCGCCTGCCGTGAGCTGCCATGCGCAGTGTTGACCGAACTCGCTGCTCGGCAGCCGGCGTTTGCGCGTGCGTACTCGAACTACCTCCTGCAGTGGGCCGGTGGCATGCGGTTCGATGCGGGAAGTGGCCAATGGATACACGAAGAGGCGCCCGAGCAAAACTGGGAGAGGTTGTTACAGCACTTTGCCAGTCTCCTGCAGGGTCCGCCGAAAATTAAGGAGTCGACGCAAGAGACGTTAAACTCTTTGAAAACCACAGATGGAAACTTTGAAGTTTGGGGGATCAGTGTCTGGACAGATCTGTTACTCGCATTAACACGATAGAAATGTGTTTGATTATACGCTGTATTCTGAAATATACTTGGGTGTTGAAAGCTAGGAAGATGCTTGCACAGCGAAAATTATTTCCTGATATTCAGTCCAACTGAAATAATACTGAATACATTGGCATAAAGCAGGGAGTGCTCAGATCTGATAGTATCTGGACAAACAGCTAAGGATTCAAATTTTCATGGAACAGGAAGGAGCAAGGCATTGGCCACCGTCTAAACGAGCCCAGCTGGGTATTTTTTTGGCTCCGTTTTTTATTTATAAAGTCTGGCCTGTAGGGCATCTTTCACAGGCCTGGCGTTCAATTTTCCATACCATATAGCCTGTGACTAGGCAAAAGATTGAATGACAAAATGAGTGAGAAAGCAGATGTCACTGGGACCTGCCAGTGCGTTCAGTACTTCTGTGTTCAGATGTCCAGCCTCTGCTATTTTGCTTTAAAATGTTGGTATGTTTTTTTTTTGTCTTGACAAGTGGTTTAAAGAGGAACTTGGCACCTTTACATTCCATTTGAGTAAAACTAAGCTGTAATGTGATTATTCAGAAATCTTGATGGTTTAACGTCTGCCTCACTGAATTCTGGTTTCTGCACTCCCCATGAATTCACTGGGTCCTGGTTACTGCAGTCTTACCAGGTTTATTCAACGTAACATTGGTTTTTTTTTAAGTGAATTAAAAGTTAGTATTTTCTTCCCAACAATTATTTTTCCAAATGGTTTTTAAATGTTATAATATCTACCTTTTGCAGTTAGTTTCAACTATAAAGCACTATGTACAGATGAGAGAACTTGCCACGGTTATCTTTTAAATCTCTCTTTCCTCCCCCCCCCCCTCCCCCCCCCCCCACTACTTTGCCTTAAATCACTGTAAAGGATGCAGAAGTATCACACAGGAATGTCAAACACTAAGGGAAGTTTCCTCTGCTTTGTGTGTGATGAAGATTAGACAATATGATTGAAACCAAGGCTGCATAAACACAAAGGTTTCTTGTTTTGTGTACTATTTCTTTGTTCTGGCAATCCCTTTTAAGAATTTTATTCTGTACCTTATTGGAAGCTATTTACTGGTAGTTGTGGCCCCTGCAAACATTAACATTTTTTCATTTCACATTTCATAGTTTTAAAAGCACTTCTTGTGCCTTTTTTCTAATGGAGATCCCCAACCTATTTCTAGATGGTTATTAATAATATATATTTTTTGATGCAATTCCTGTCTTAACCCAGTGCAGTAGAGGGTGGATCGAGTTTATGCTGTTTTAAGTTTTATCTTTTTACACACACTTCAGTTTTTCTTCATTGTACTGTATTTATTGTAAAACAATTAAAAAAAAAATTGAAAAAGAAAAATGTAATCGTTTGAGTCTTGGCAGCAGTATTTTCAGCAGTAATTATTTTACTTTGAAGATTCTTTTTGTATTGAATTTGTGTCGATGTGGTGTAAAATTTGGCATTTTCAGCAATGTATCCAGATGATTCATGATGCAAGAGGCTTTAATTTCCACTCCAGAAACTTGAGCACCTAATCTAAGTTGACACCATGTGCTCTAAAAAGAAAGTGTGATGCTGTCCTTGGCGCCACTGAACTGACGCCTAGTTCTCTTGTGAAAAGACATTAAAGAATTCAAGTCTCTATCCATGGGCTTGTTCAAACATCAGATATATTCTCCTGACTCCTGTATAAATTTGAAATGATCCACCTGAAATTTGACTTGATTATTGATCATTATTTGTGGGGGTTGTCTGTTTGGAAACTTTGCAATGTTTTATAATTCAAACATTCTTGATTTAAATTCTTTGAGATATTGAGATTGGAGGGGGGGGGGAAGAGAAAGTCAATATAAATGTCAATTCTTTGGTTTGTTTAGTTAATCCATTTGTTTTCTGAATATCAAAATATTGAAGTGTTAACATGGAATATTGAAGTGTTAACAAGTGAAGTTGTAACATGGAAATAAATGACACTCTCCTGACCATAATTTCAACCAGAAGTGTGATCATGCCATTTGTATATTTTGAAGTTTAAAAAAAAAGAGATTAAAGTGATCTTTATCATTGTATGCTTGATTTGTTTGTCGCATCCATAGAAATTATATATTATACAGTTTGCATGTGATTAATACTTGGAAGTTATAAAAATCCAGCAGATTACTAAGGACTCCCTTGCTCCTATCTACCTTGATATTTATTTTTTCTCTTCTGTGAACATTCTGGGCTGGTACTAAATATAAACCATTTTTTTGCTTTGTCCTTGTCATTTGTTTCTTCACAATGCTTGTAGAAACTATTGACCAATTCTAATTGTGATGCAAAGGTGAGAAAGTCAAGAAGAGTAATATGGAACGAAATCTTGAGGTATAAAAAGTGTTCCTGACGCACTATATCCATAAAATATGGGAGCAGTGGGAGGCCCATTGACCCATCGAGTCTGCTCTGCCATTCTAATCATGAATTGATCCATCCTCCCACTCACGGGCTTTCTCCCCATAACACTTGATGCCTTGACTAATCAAATACCTGTCAATCTTTGCCTTAAGTACACTCAACAACTGTGCTTCCACAGCTGCCTGTGGTGATACTCCAAAGACTCTCGACCCTCTGACTAAAGTAATTTTTCTACACCTCTGTTTTAAATTGACACCCTTTTACAACTCTCTCTGCTCTAATCCCTGAAGGGGTCATGTTTAGTCAGCAAGACTGATTGAGAAGGAATCTGTTGCGGATGTCCTGGAAGAGGAATCTCTGAAAACCAGCAAGAACCCTCCTGAGTGGTAATCATTTGCCTGTTAAGCACCAAAAACTGGTGAACTTTGTTGATGCTAACTTCTGTGCACAGTAAAAGAATTGCCTGCACCAGTGAGATTGGACTGTGATCCAAAGAACTTTTCTAATCTTAAATATACATTACACACACCTGTACTTAGTATTAGAGGGGGTGGGGGGAGAAATTAAGTAGGTTAAGTAATAAGTTAAAGTCTAATTCTGTTTTCTTGTTCAAATATAATTAAAAGCTTTTTTTTTTAAATATCTCTTTGTGGTGCATATCTATTGCTGCCGGTTTTTGGGATCCTCTGGACTCCGTAACAGTAGGTTTTTGAAAGGTGAAAGGAAACCAGAGTGCCTGGTGGAAACCTACATAGACACAGGGAGAATGTACAAACTCCTTACAGACAGTGCTGGATTTGAACCAGAATGCTGGCATTGTAATAGATGAAGGGTCTTGATCTGACTGCTTGTTTTCTTCCCTTGTAGCTACTTGACCCATTGAGTTCACTCACCAACATTTGCTCCAGGTTACAGAATTTACTGACTTTTGTGTCTCCATTGGGTTATACAGTTTTACAAAAGATCCTCTGCTAATTTTGATAAATTAGCATCCTGGACTTGTGTTCGGGGATAAGTTTGCAGATGTCATGAAATAAAGTGGAATCAGTGAAGTCTGCATATCCTGTGATTGTAGTGTAAACAAAATTGCTGGAGAAACGTAGTATTAAAATGAATATTAAAATAATTAAAGTGAATTAAAACAAAAAGATAGCTGAGAGATTAAGGATGCACCATGAATATGATACAGACTGGTACGACCTTCGTAAGGCACCAATAGATGGCTTTGGAATGTAGGCAGTGCAGATAAGGAATGTGTGTTTTTGCTGAATGTTGAGTAAATATAACCCAATGTTCTTATTATTCAATCTTGATACAGGGAGATAGGGGAGGCGGCAACAAAGGGTGTTATTTTCCTTGTATGTAAAGTAATGATGTAATCTTTTAGTTTGACTTTTTTACTTGAGTGTATAAAAGTTGATGCATCCCTTTGTCGGTCAGAGACCCCTGGTGACTGCTTTCGAGGCTGTACACAGTAAGGGTTCTCTCAGGTTAACATGGTGTCCAATAAAGAGTTAGCTGTGCCAGTTCTGTACGCTCTGTTCTTCGCATCAGGAAGCGGCAGTTTCAATACAACAATCTCACCCTCTCCCCTAATCTTTTCTCTCCTGCCCTCCTATCTATGTTCACCTATGGCTTCTTAGTTGTTGGCCTATGCTCCACCCTTACCTCTTTATTCAGGCACCTGCCTGCTTTTTTTCTCAAACTTTGATGAAGGGCTCGGGCCTAAAACATTGGTAACGTATCTTTGCCTCCTAAGGACACTACAGGACCTGCTGAGTTTTTCAAGGAATTTTGTATTGTAATAAATAATAAGATTTGAAACATCCAAGAGAAAATATGCTGGTAAAATAGACCATTACATGGTCTATTACAGGTAACACAGAGTTTGAAGTAAAGCACATAGGAAAAATAAGGAGAAGCAATATATATTGGTGCAGTTTCAAAGGGGTGGGAGTGAGGAAAGGAACTGGCTTGCAGCAGTGGGTACACAAATGAAAGGTGGAGAGATGGGTTTTTTTTTTAATTTGTAAATATTGTTTGGTATATATTTGTATTAAATTTGTTGTGACGAGAGTTAATACATGTTTATGTATTTAAGTTCCTTCAACTGCAAAGTGTATACAATTTTGAAATTCAAAATTTGCCATACAAATTATTTTCTACTGGAAATATTAAAAATCCCTTTACAAATTGAGAGGAAATTGGAAATGAGACTGCAATCAGAAGAATCTTGTTTATGGTCATGAACGTCATGAAATTTGTTGTTTTGTGACAGCAGTATTTTGCAGAATAAAATGCAAAATGGCTAAAAATACAAGATTTTTCTTTAAATGCAAAAAAGAAAAATTTACATTTTCAGATTTATTGTCAGGGGACATACGACATCACAAAGCCCTGAGATTCTTTTTTCTGCAGATGAGGCACAATAACCACTTATTGGTCGTGCAAAAAGACGGTACAGTGTATACGTGTAACAAATAAATGTAAACAGGTAATAAATGTAAACAAACTGCAATAGAGAGAGAATTAGAAAAAATGAAGTGCACAAGTATGAGTCCTTAAATGAAACCCTGATTGAGTTTGTTGTTGAGAAGACTGATATTGGAGGGGTAGCAGCAGGTCCTGAACCTCATGATGCGAGTCTTGTGCCACCTATATCTCCTGATGGCAACAGCGAGAACTGAGCATATGCTGGGAGGTGTGGATCCTTGATGATCGCTGCTGGAGCTCTCTGACATCAGCGTTCCCTGTAGATGTTTGATAGTGGGGAGGGTTTTGCCTGTGATTTCCTGGGTTGCGTCCACTACCTTTGGAAGGGCTTTATGCTCCGGGGTATTGGTGTCCCTATTACCAGATTGATGTAGCCGGTCAGCACACTTTCCACCACACATCTATAGAAATTTGCCAGGGTTTCTGGTATCCTACCCAACCTCCACAAACTCCTGAGGAATTGGATGCTCTGACGTGGTTTCTTCACAATGCTATTTGTATGTTGGGTGCAGAAAAGAACTTCCAAGAGAGTGACTTGCAAGAACTTAAATTTGCTCACCCTCTCCACCTCTGATCCTCCAATAATCATTGATTGGACACCTCTGGTTTTCCCTTCTTAAAGTCAATCAGCTCTTTGGTTTTGGTGACAACGAGGGCAAGATTGTTGTCTGTGGTTTTGGCCATGGGTTCATTGTTCATTCAAAATCTTTGCAGAGGGGAAGAAGCTGTTTTTGAGTTGTTGAGTGTGTGTCTTCAGGCTTCTGCACCTCCTTTCTGTCGGCAGGAGTGATGAAAGGGCAGTGAGAATCCTTGATTTATAGTTTTTTGGTGAGACTATTTCAAGTGGACATCTGATTTTTAACACAAAATGGTCATGCAATTGAGGGTGGAACCTCAAAGAGGGTTTTTTTTTCCTATTTGTGATGTGATGATTTGTTCCCTCTCTGATGGAATGACTTGTGATTCATTTCGACTGCTGAATTGTTTGGAGATAACTTTGAAAACTATTCTCATCAGATTGAATTAAAATCTATCAGAGCACTTCATCTTGATATTTATCAAGATTACTTTCAATAGTTTACCTTCAGTTTTATCTCTACACTGACATCTAATACTTCCTTTTTAATAGTAACATGTTCTAGAATTTCACCATTCCACCTCTAGGTTTTTGAACTGCAATGTCCTTAATGAATCCACATGATAAATATTCATTTGAGACTGCACCTCTACCCTCTGGTGCCACACGTAGCTGTTTTTGCCTTTGTGCTACCTCTGGTTATTCTCTTTCCCTTAATAAAATACTTTGGGATTTTTTTTTCTTATTTTGGCCTACAGTGATATTTTGACCTCTGTTGAAAATCCTCCCCTAATTACAGTTCTCTATAACCTGCATATGCTTCCTAGAATCCCTTGATATCCAGGGATCCTTGGACATGCTGTCATTTCCCTTCATCTTTGTGTTGGCCCGTAATTTTCATGGTTTGTTTTAAGGTTACATGTAAATGTACATCACACGCCTTTTACTGCAGGGGTGTCAAACTCAAATTCACGGAGGGCCAAAATTAAAAACTTGGACTAAGTCGAGGGCCGAACTAAATATTTATTGAAAATTTTCAACATCTGCATGTTTTCTCTTCTTTCAACATATGTAATGTTAAACTTTTTCTTATTAAAATAAATGTTTAATAATAGTTTTGGATAAACTCTTTCCAGAAGCATTAACAAATGAGAAATAAAATATTCAATAAATAATATTTCTCTATAGAGGATTTGTCAAATGTTGCTAGTGTGCTGTCGAATAGTAAAATCTGAGGGCTATTGAGAATGTGGGAGAATAACATGATTCCTGAAACAATCAAATGGGTGACTGATTGTGGGCATGAACTCTAGCAGGGTTATTTGCCATGCCCTTTTTCCATTGGTACAAATATCCTTTGATTTACATACTTCAAGTTTTATGCCTAATGAGCAGGTGCAGGACCATTTTTAACCAGGAATATATTTATCACTGTGACATGAAACTATTGGAAGATCGTTTTATCCTGAGATGAAACTTCATAATACTTACTCAGGCCTGTGTGCGGGAGGGCGGGGGTTTGCGGGCGATCGGGATGGACAACGACAGTGCGGGGGCATCGGCTCTCGTTGCAGGGCGGCATCTCGGCGGATCAGCGGCCCCGTCACCGTGAGTCGCGGGTCGGCCTGCGGCAGGGAGGGGGAGTGGGCAACGGTCCCTGGCGAGGTCAGGCCCGAGGCCTCCGGTTCCGGGCGCTGGGAAGCGGCCTTGGCTTCCCTGACACCAGCCAGGCCGCTCAGCGGTGGGGGGGGCGGGCGGGGGGACACGACAGTGCGGGGGGCATCGGCTCTCGCTGCAGGGCGGCATCTCGGCAGATCAGCGGCCCCGTCACCGTGAGTCGCGGGTCTGCCTGCGGCAGGGAGGGGGAGTGGGCAAAGGTCCTGGCGAGGTCAGGCCCGAGGCTCCGGTTCTGGGCGCTGGGAAGTGGCCTTGGCTTCCCCTGAAACCGGCCAGGCCCCCCCTGAAACCGGCCGGGCCCCCCCTGAAACCGGCCAGGCCCCCCCTGAAACCGGCCAGGCCCCCCCTGAAACCGGCCGGGCCCCCCCTGAAACCGGCCGGGCCCCCCCTGAAACCGGCCTGGGGCCCCCCCTGAAACCGGCCGGGCCCCCCCTGAAACCGGCCGGGCCCCCCCTGAAACCGGCCGGGCCCCCCCTGAAACCGGCCGGGCCCCCCCTGAAACCGGCCGGGCCCCCCCTGAAACCGGCCGGGCCCCCCCTGAAACCGGCCGAGGCCCCCCCTGAAACCGGCCGGGCCCCCCCTGAAACCGGCCGGGCCCCCCCTGAAACCGGCCGGGCCCCCCCTGAAACGGCCGGGCCCCCCCTGAAACCGGCCGGGCCCCCCCTGAAACCGGCCGGGCCCCCCCCTGAAACCGGCCGGGCCCCCCCTGAAACCGGCCGGGCCCCCCCTGAAACCGGCCGGGCCCCCCCTGAAACCGGCCGGGCCCCCCCTGAAACCGGCCGGGCCCCCCCTGAAACCGGCCGGGCCCCCCCTGAAACCGGCCGGGCCCCCCCTGAAACCGGCCGGGCCCCCCCTGAAACCGGCCGGGCCCCCCCTGAAACCGGCCGGGCCCCCCCTGAAACCGGCCGGGCCCCCCCTGAAACCGGCCGGGCCCCCCCTGAAACCGGCCGGGCCCCCCCTGAAACCGGCCGGGCCCCCCCTGAAACCGGCCGGGCCCCCCCTGAAACCGGCCGGGCCCCCCCTGAAACCGGCCGGGCCCCCCCTGAAACCGGCCGGGCCCCCCCTGAAACCGGCCGGGCCCCCCCTGAAACCGGCCGGGCCCCCCCCTGAAACCGGCCGGGCCCCCCCTGAAACCGGCCAGGGCCCCCCCTGAAACCGGCCGGGCCCCCCCTGAAACCGGCCGGGCCCCCCCTGAAACCGGCCGGGCCCCCCCTGAAACCGGCCGGGCCCCCCCTGAAACCGGCCTGGGCCCCCCCTGAAAACCGCCGGGCCCCCCCTGAAACCGGCCGGGCCCCCCCTGAAACCGGCCGGGCCCCCCTGAAACCGGCCGGGCCCCCCTGAAACCGGCCGGGCCCCCCCTGAAACCGGCCGGGCCCCCCCTGAAACCGGCCGGGCCCCCCCTGAAACCGGCCGGGCCCCCCCTGAAAACGGCCGGGCCCCCCCTGAAACCGGCCGGGCCCCCCCTGAAACCGGCCGGGCCCCCCCTGAAACCGGCCGGGCCCCCCCTGAAACCGGCCGGGCCCCCCTGAAACCGGCCGGGCCCCCCCTGAAAACCGGCCGGGCCCCCCCTGAAACCGGCCGGGCCCCCCCTGAAACCGGCCGGGCCCCCCCTGAAACCGGCCGGGCCCCCCCTGAAACCGGCCGGGCCCCCCTGAAACCGGCCGGGCCCCCCCTGAAACCGGCCGGGCCCCCCCTGAAACCGCCGGGCCCCCCCTGAAACCGGCCGGGCCCCCCCTGAAACCGGCCGGGCCCCCCCTGAAACCGGCCGGGCCCCCCTGAAACCGGCCGGGCCCCCCCTGAAACCGGCCGGGCCCCCCCTGAAACCGGCCGGGCCCCCCCTGAAACCGGCCGGGCCCCCCCCTGAAACCGGCCGGGCCCCCCCTGAAACCGGCCGGGCCCCCCTGAAACCGGCCGGGCCCCCCCTGAAAACCGGCCGGGCCCCCCCTGAAACCGGCCGGGCCCCCCCTGAAACCGGCCGGGCCCCCCCTGAACCGGCCGGGCCCCCCCTGAAACCGGCCGGGCCCCCCCTGAAACCGGCCGGGCCCCCCCTGAAACCGGCCGGGCCCCCCCTGAAACCGGCCGGGCCCCCCCTGAAACCGGCCGGGCCCCCCCTGAAACCGGCCGGGCCCCCCCTGAAACCGGCCGGGCCCCCCCCTGAAAACCGGCCGGGCCCCCCCTGAAACCGGCCGGGCCCCCCCTGAAACCGGCCGGGCCCCCCCTGAAACCGGCCGGGCCCCCCCTGAAACCGGCCGGGCCCCCCCTGAAAACCGGCCGGGCCCCCCCTGAAACCGGCCGGGCCCCCCCTGAAACCGGCCGGGCCCCCCCTGAAACCGGCCGGGCCCCCCCTGAAACCGGCCGGTGCCCCCCCTGAAACCGGCCGGGCCCCCCCTGAAACCGGCCGGGCCCCCCCCTGAAACCGCCGGGCCCCCCCTGAAACCGGCCGGGCCCCCCCTGAAACCGGCCGGGCCCCCCCTGAAACCGGCCGGGCCCCCCCTGAAACCGGCCGGGCCCCCCCTGAAACCGGCCGGGCCCCCCTGAAACCGGCCGGGCCCCCCCTGAAACCGGCCGGGCCCCCCCTGAAACCGGCCGGGCCCCCCCTGAAACCGCCGGGCCCCCCCTGAAACCGGCCGGGCCCCCCCCTGAAACCGGCCGGGCCCCCCCTGAAAACCGGCCGGGCCCCCCCTGAAACCGGCCGGGCCCCCCCTGAAACCGGCCGGGCCCCCCCTGAAACCGGCCGGGCCCCCCCTGAAACCGCCGGGCCCCCCCTGAAACCGGCCGGGCCCCCCCTGAAACCGGCCGGGCCCCCCCTGAAACCGGCCGGGCCCCCCCTGAAACCGGCCGGGCCCCCCCTGAAACCGGCCGGGCCCCCCCTGAAACCGGCCGGGCCCCCCCTGAAACCGGCCGGGCCCCCCCTGAAACGGCCGGGCCCCCCCCTGAAACCGGCCGGGCCCCCCCTGAAACCGGCCGGGCCCCCCCTGAAACCGGCCGGGCCCCCCCTGAAACCGGCCGAGGCCCCCCCTGAAACCGGCCGGGCCCCCCCTGAAACCGGCCGGGCCCCCCCTGAAACCGGCCGGGCCCCCCCTGAAACCGGCCGGGCCCCCCCTGAAACCGGCCGGGCGGGGGCCCCCCCTGAAACCGGCCGGGCCCCCCCCTGAAACCGGCCGGAGCCCCCCCTGAAACCGGCCGGGCCCCCCCCTGAAACCGGCCGGGGCCCCCCCTGAAAACCGGCCGGGCCCCCCCCTGAAACCGGCCGGGCCCCCCCTGAAACCGGCCGGGCCCCCCCTGAAACCGGCCGGGCCCCCCCTGAAACCGGCCGGGCCCCCCCTGAAACCGGCCGGGCCCCCCCCTGAAACCGGCCGGGCCCCCCCTGAAACCGGCCGGGCCCCCCCTGAAACCGGCCGGGCCCCCCCTGAAACCGGCCGGGCCCCCCCTGAAACCGGCCGGGCCCCCCCTGAAACCGGCCGGGCCCCCCCTGAAACCGGCCGGGCCCCCCCTGAAACCGGCCGGCCCCCCCTGAAACCGGCCGGGCCCCCCTGAAACCGGCCGGGCCCCCCCTGAAAACCGGCCGGGCCCCCCCCTGAAACCGGCCGGGCCCCCCCCTGAAACCGGCCGGGCCCCCCCTGAAACCGCCGGGGCCCCCCTGAAACCGGCCGGGCCCCCCCTGAAACCGGCCGGGCCCCCCCTGAAACCGGCCGGGCCCCCCCTGAAACCGGGCCGGGCCCCCCCTGAAACCGGCCGGGCCCCCCTGAAACCGGCCGGGCCCCCCCTGAAACCGGCCGGCCCCCCTGAAACCGGCCGGGCCCCCCCTGAAACCGGCCGGGCCCCCCCTGAAACCGGCCGGGCCCCCCCTGAAACCGGCCGGGCCCCCCCTGAAAACCGGCCGGGCCCCCCCTGAAACCGGCCGGGCCCCCCCTGAAACCGGCCGGGCCCCCCTGAAACCGGCCGGGCCCCCCCTGAAACCGGCCGGGCCCCCCCTGAACCGGGCCGGGCCCCCCCTGAAACCGGCCGGGCCCCCCCCTGAAACCGGCCGGGCCCCCCCTGAAAGACCGGCCGGGCCCCCCCCTGAAACCGGGCCGGGCCCCCCCTGAAACCGGCCGGGCCCCCCCTGAAAACCGGCCGGGCCCCCCCTGAAACCGGCCGGGCCCCCCTGAAACCGGCCGGGCCCCCCCTGAAACCGGCCGGGCCCCCTGAACCGGCCGGGCCCCCCTGAAACCGGCCGGGCCCCCCCTGAAACCGGCCGGGCCCCCCCTGAAACCGGCCCGGGCCCCCCTGAAACCGGCCGGGCCCCCCCTGAAACCGGCCGGGCCCCCCCTGAAACCGGCCGGGCCCCCCCTGAAACCGGCCGGGCCCCCCCTGAAACCGGCCGGGCCCCCCCTGAAACCGGCCGGGCCCCCCCTGAAACCGGCCGGGCCCCCCCTGAAACCGGCCGGGCCCCCCCTGAAACCGGCCGGGCCCCCCCTGAAAACCGGCCGGGCCCCCCCTGAAACCGGCCGGGCCCCCCCCTGAAACCGGCCGGGCCCCCCCCTGAAACCGGCCGGGCCCCCCCTGAAACCGGCCGGGCCCCCCCTGAAACCGGCCGGGCCCCCCCTGAAACCGGCCGGGCCCCCCCTGAAACCGGCCGGGCCCCCCCTGAAACCGGCCGGGCCCCCCCTGAAACCGGCCGGGCCCCCCTGAAACCGGCCGGGCCCCCCCCTGAAACGGCCGGCCCCCCCTGAAACCGGCCGGCCCCCCCCTGAAACCGGCCGGGCCCCCCCTGAAACCGGCCGGGCCCCCCCCTGAAACCGGCCGGGCCCCCCTGAAACCGGCCGGGCCCCCCCTGAAACCGGCCGGCCCCCCCTGAAACCGGCCGGGCCCCCCTGAAACCGGCCAGGCCCCCCCTGAAACCGGCCAGGGCCCCCCCTGAAACCGGCCAGGCCCCCCCTGAAACCGGCCAGGCCCCCCCTGAAACCGGGCCAGGCCCCCTGAACGGCAGGCCCCCCCTGAAACCGGCAGGCCCCCCCTGAAACCGGCCAGGCCCCCCTGAAACCGCAGGCCCCCCCTGAAACCGGCCGGGCCCCCCCTGAAACCGGCCAGGCCCCCCCTGAAACCGGCCAGGCCCCCCCTGAAACCGGCCAGGCCCCCCCTGAAACCGGCCAGGCCCCCCCTGAAACCGGCCAGGCCCCCCCTGAAACCGGCCAGGCCCCCCCTGAAACCGGCCAGGCCCCCCTGAAACCGGCCAGGCCCCCCCTGAAACCGGCCAGGCCCCCCCTGAAACCGGCCAGGCCCCCCCTGAAACCGGCCAGGCCCCCCCTGAAACCGGCCAGGCCCCCCCTGAAACCGGCCAGGGCCCCCCCTGAAACCGGCCAGGCCCCCCCTGAAACCGGCCAGGCCCCCCCTGAAACCGGCCAGGCCCCCCCTGAAACCGGCCAGGCCCCCCCTGAAACCGGCCAGGCCCCCCCTGAAACCGGCCAGGCCCCCCCTGAAACCGGCCAGGCCCCCCCTGAAACCGGCCAGGCCCCCCCTGAAACCGGCCAGGCCCCCCCTGAAACCGGCCAGGCCCCCCCTGTAAACCGGCCAGGCCCCCCTGAAACCGGCCAGGCCCCCCCTGAAACCGGCCAGGCCCCCCCTGAAACCGGCCCAGGCCCCCCCTGAAACCGGCCAGGCCCCCCCTGAAACCGGCCAGGCCCCCCCTGAAACCGGCCAGGCCCCCCCTGAAACCGGCCAGGCCCCCCCTGAAACCGGCCAGGCCCCCCCTGAAACCGGCCAGGCCCCCCCTGAAACCGGCCAGGCCCCCCCTGAAACCGGCCAGGCCCCCCCTGAAACCGGCCAGGCCCCCCCTGAAACCGGCCAGGCCCCCCCTGAAACCGGCCAGGCCCCCCCTGAAACCGGCCAGGCCCCCCCTGAAACCGGCCAGGCCCCCCTGAAACCGGCCAGGCCCCCCTGAAACCGGCCAGGCCCCCCCTGAAACCGGCCAGGCCCCCCCTGAAACCGGCCAGGCCCCCCCTGAAACCGGCCAGGCCCCCCCTGAAACCGGCCAGGCCCCCCCCTGAAACCGGCCAGGCCCCCCCTGAAACCGGCCAGGCCCCCCCTGAACCGGCCAGGCCCCCCCTGAAACCGGCCAGGCCCCCCCTGAAACCGGCCAGGCCCCCCCTGAAACCGGCCAGGCCCCCCCTGAAACCGGCCAGGCCCCCCCTGAAAACCGGCCAGGCCCCCCCTGAAACCGGCCAGGCCCCCCCTGAAACGGCCAGGCCCCCCCTGAAACCGGCCAGGCCCCCCCTGAAACCGGCCAGGCCCCCCCTGAAACCGGCCAGGCCCCCCCTGAAACCGGCCAGGCCCCCCCTGAAACCGGCCAGGCCCCCCCTGAAACCGGCCAGGCCCCCCCTGAAACCGGCCAGGCCCCCCCTGAAACCGGCCAGGCCCCCCCTGAAACCGGCCAGGCCCCCCCTGAAACCGGCCAGGCCCCCCCTGAAACCGGCCAGGCCCCCCCTGAAACCGGCCAGGCCCCCCCTGAAACCGGCCAGGCCCCCCCTGAAACCGGCCAGGCCCCCCCTGAAACCGCCAGGCCCCCCCTGAAACCGGCCAGGCCCCCCCTGAAACCGGCCAGGCCCCCCCTGAAACCGGCCAGGCCCCCCTGAAACCGGCCAGGCCCCCCCTGAAACCGGCCAGGCCCCCCCCTGAAACCGGCCAGGCCCCCCCTGAAACCGGCCAGGCCCCCCCTGAAACCGGCCAGGCCCCCCCCTGAAACCGGCCAGGCCCCCCCTGAAACCGGCCAGGCCCCCCCTGAAACCGGCCAGGCCCCCCCTGAAACCGGCCAGGCCCCCCCTGAAACCGGCCAGGCCCCCCCTGAAACCGGCCAGGCCCCCCCTGAAACCGGCCAGGCCCCCCCTGAAACCGGCCAGGCCCCCCTGAAACCGGCCAGGCCCCCCCTGAAACCGGCCAGGCCCCCCCTGAAACCGGCCAGGCCCCCCCTGAAACCGGCCAGGCCCCCCCTGAAACCGGCCAGGCCCCCCCTGAAACCGGCCAGGCCCCCCCTGAAACCGGCCAGGCCCCCCCTGAAACCGGCCAGGCCCCCCCTGAAACCGGCCAGGCCCCCCCTGAAACCGGCCAGGCCCCCCCTGAAACCGGCCAGGCCCCCCCTGAAACCGGCCAGGCCCCCCCTGAAACCGGCCAGGCCCCCCCTGAAACCGGCCAGGCCCCCCCTGAAACCGGCCAGGCCCCCCCTGAAACCGGCCAGGCCCCCCCTGAAACCGGCCAGGCCCCCCCTGAAACCGGCCAGGCCCCCCCTGAAACCGGCCAGGCCCCCCCTGAAACCGGCCAGGCCCCCCCTGAAACCGGCCAGGCCCCCCCTGAAACCGGCCAGGCCCCCCCTGAAACCGGCCAGGCCCCCCCTGAAACCGGCCAGGCCCCCCCTGAAACCGGCCAGGCCCCCCCTGAAACCGGCCAGGCCCCCCCTGAAACCGGCCAGGCCCCCCCTGAAACCGGCCAGGCCCCCCCTGAAACCGGCCAGGCCCCCCCTGAAACGGCCAGGCCCCCCCTGAAACCGGCCAGGCCCCCCCTGAAACCGGCCAGGCCCCCCCTGAAACCGGCCAGGCCCCCCCTGAAACCGGCCAGGCCCCCCCTGAAACCGGCCAGGCCCCCCCTGAAAACCGGCCAGGCCCCCCCTGAAACGGCCAGGCCCCCCCTGAAACCGGCCAGGCCCCCCCTGAAACCGGCCAGGCCCCCCCTGAAACCGGCCAGGCCCCCCCTGAAACCGGCCCCCCTGAAACCGGCCAGGCCCCCCCTGAAACCGGCCAGGCCCCCCCTGAAACCGGCCAGGCCCCCCTGAAACCGGCCAGGCCCCCCCTGAAACCGGCCAGGCCCCCCCTGAAACCGGCCAGGCCCCCCCTGAAACCGGCCAGGCCCCCCCTGAAACCGGCCAGGCCCCCCCTGAAACCGGCCAGGCCCCCCCTGAAACCGGCCAGGCCCCCCCTGAAACCGGCCAGGCCCCCCCTGAAACCGGCCAGGCCCCCCCCTGAAACCGGCCAGGCCCCCCCTGAAACCGGCCAGGCCCCCCCTGAAACCGGCCAGGCCCCCCCTGAAACCGGCCAGGCCCCCCCTGAAACCGGCCAGGCCCCCCCTGAAACCGGCCAGGCCCCCCCTGAAACCGGCCAGGCCCCCCCTGAAACCGGCCAGGCCCCCCCTGAAACCGGCCAGGCCCCCCCTGAAACCGGCCAGGCCCCCCTGAAACCGGCCAGGCCCCCCCTGAAACCGGCCAGGCCCCCCCTGAAACCGGCCAGGCCCCCCCTGAAACCGGCCAGGCCCCCCCTGAAACCGGCCAGGCCCCCCCCTGAAACCGGCCAGGCCCCCCCTGAAACCGGCCAGGCCCCCCCTGAAACCGGCCAGGCCCCCCCTGAAACCGGCCAGGCCCCCCCTGAAACCGGCCAGGCCCCCCCTGAAACCGGCCAGGCCCCCCCTGAAACCGGCCAGGCCCCCCTGAAACCGGCCAGGCCCCCCCTGAAACCGGCCAGGCCCCCCTGAAACCGGCCAGGCCCCCCCTGAAACCGGCCAGGCCCCCCCTGAAACCGGCCAGGCCCCCCCTGAAACCGGCCAGGCCCCCCCTGAAACCGGCCAGGCCCCCCCTGAAACCGGCCAGGCCCCCCCTGAAACCGGCCAGGCCCCCCTGAAACCGGCCAGGCCCCCCCTGAAACCGGCCAGGCCCCCCCTGAAACCGCCAGGCCCCCCCTGAAACCGGCCAGGCCCCCCCTGAAACCGGCCAGGCCCCCCCTGAAACCGGCCAGGCCCCCCCTGAAACCGGCCAGGCCCCCCCTGAAACCGGCCAGGCCCCCCCTGAAACCGGCCAGGCCCCCCCTGAAACCGCCAGGCCCCCCCTGAAACCGGCCAGGCCCCCCCTGAAACCGGCCAGGCCCCCCCTGAAACCGGCCAGGCCCCCCCTGAAACCGGCCAGGCCCCCCCTGAAACCGGCCAGGCCCCCCCTGAAACCGGCCAGGCCCCCCCTGAAACCGGCCAGGCCCCCCCTGAAAACCGGCCAGGCCCCCCCTGAAACCGGCCAGGCCCCCCCTGAAACCGGCCAGGCCCCCCTGAAACCGGCCAGGCCCCCCCTGAAACCGGCCAGGCCCCCCCTGAAACCGCCAGGCCCCCCCTGAAACCGGCCAGGCCCCCCCTGAAACCGGCCAGGCCCCCCCTGAAACCGGCCAGGCCCCCCCTGAAACCGGCCAGGCCCCCCCTGAAACCGGCCAGGCCCCCCCTGAAACCGGCCAGGCCCCCCCTGAAACCGGCCAGGCCCCCCCTGAAACCGGCCAGGCCCCCCCTGAAACCGGCCAGGCCCCCCCTGAAACCGGCCAGGCCCCCCCTGAAACCGGCCAGGCCCCCCCTGAAACCGGCCAGGCCCCCCCTGAAACCGGCCAGGCCCCCCCTGAAACCGGCCAGGCCCCCCCTGAAACCGGCCAGGCCCCCCCTGAAACCGGCCAGGCCCCCCCTGAAACCGGCCAGGCCCCCCCTGAAACCGGCCAGGCCCCCCCTGAAACGGCCAGGCCCCCCCTGAAACCGGCCAGGCCCCCCCTGAAACCA